>NC_041371.1:0-30000 GCF_900634415.1 Cottoperca gobio | reverse complement strand
TCTCTAATAATTATAATGTTATGGTTAAAGAAGCTCATGAATTCGTCACTACTGAGAGATATAGGAACAGAAGGCTCTGTAGCAGGAACCTCACGTAGGCTATAATTATATAATGTTGACTGGTTGTCTCTTTGTGTTTAGTCTGGTCTGGTTTGGTTGACTGTTTGAAGTCCTGTGTGTCTCAACAGGAAGTGAGTATAATATCCCAGTGTGCATCTGGCTCCATGAGACCCACCCGCTGTCCAGACCTCGCTGCTTCGTCTGTCCGTCCGTCTCCATGCTGATCAACCCCGCCTGCTCCTACGTGGAAGCCTCCGGAAACATCAGTCTGCACGGACTCACGAACTGGATTCATGTAAGACCTACTGAGTGTTAATATAGTTTGTGCTGTTTAGCTTAACTTGTCTTTTGTCAGACAGGTGGAGAGAAAACATGAGAACATCAGAGTTCATGTTTCTAACTTTGTGTGTGTAGATTTCTCCTAAACTCACCAACAGGTACATTACATAATGCCTCATTTACATATTTAAACATGAACACTTGTAATATAAACAGTACTTGTGTTGATGTGAGTAATGAAGTGGGAGTTTCATGCTGATATCTGTTAGTTACATGTTTGACCCTGTTCAGCTGTAGTGTGTACGTTTAACTGAAAACCAAAATACAATAAATGAAGTTAATGACATCATAATGTTGTCCTTTCTTGTCAGGGCGTGTCCAACCTGTCACTGCTGATGTCAGAGATGAGGCGGGCCTTCCGGAGGGACACACCCCTTTATGCCAGGTCTCCTCTACAAGCCCTGCCCCCTGCAGCTGGAAGGTCAGAGGTCAAATATGAATAATAATAACAATAATACATTTTATTTGGAGGCGCCTTTGTCTGAGGACAGAGAGTCTAAGGACAGAGGGTCTGAGGACAGAGGGTCTAAGGACAGAGGGTCTAAGGACAGAGGGTGTCATATGCTGTGCAGTCGGTAAAGCACACTGAGACAAATGTATAATTTGTGATATTGTGATATTTGATTTGATTTGATGTAGTGGGATCGGAGAGACAGCAGCTCTGTTAGAGTATTTCAGCGGAGGGGCGGTGCTTGTCACGGTGAAACAGAGCAATCCATATGAAAAGTTTGATGATCCCCATGGTGGCATAGAGGCGTCAGTAACAGTGTAATCCAGCAGTTCTATAGTCCAGGTGATGACAAGGAAGCTACGAAACCAGCCAGGCAGAGGGGCCGGGTAGAGGGGTCGAGTGCGTTAGCTATAGCCACAGACTGCAGGCTACACCCAGGCGGGGTAACCCGGGCCTAGCAGCAAGTTAGCCGGTGGGCACGGACAATGCACTGTGATGGGCAGCCTCTGTTAGCGATAAACCACAGGGACACCCTCGAGCCACGTAGAGCAGGCAGGATAGTCGGCAAAACAGCCTCAGTCCGGCGTGTGTAACAAGGCACACTAGATCGGAGTATCCAGCAGCAGAGAGCACAGAGGAAACCTGACAGGTTAACTCCAGGCTACGTGTGGACACCGTAATGACGACTGCCGTAATTGACTGTGATGTTCTTACAAACAAATGACTAGACTGTAAAGATGCTTCAGCAGCAGACCACACAGGTTACAGCAAAGAAAAACAAGCAGAACACGGTGGAGGCGCGGCACCAGCTTGCCAGTTTTCCCTCGCACCTAAATGAACGTCATACTGTAAAATAAAGTGAAAAACCCTAACCTGTTGATATGAAGTACTTATAAAGTTTTAAGTAAAAACCTGTTGATATCAAGTCTTAATAAAAGTGTAAAGTCGGTGTGTTTCTCCTCCTTGTGGCTTTGCATCAGTGGTTTAGTGGCTGTAAACATCGAGAGGCCGTGTGTCACGGACTGAGCCTCATGTTGTGAATGTGTCCACAGAAAGCTCCTAAAACCTGAATAATGTCAGCACATCACACATGTCTTCATCTGAAAATGTTGAGTGAACATCGTCATATTCTGAGTAATAGTAGAATATTAGTGTAAATGTATTACTCAGAATAACGTAGTCTTTGATCACATGAAAACAGTCATTATATTTTAGTTTTCTCCTCTTGCAGCATCCATCCCACCCCCTCCTCCCCCCAGAGCCGCCACCTCTCCCTCGCCTCGTCCCACCTGTCTGCGCAGAAAGGTAAACTTTCTGTTCTACAGCAGAGCTAAATGTTAGCTTGTTAGCTATTAGCTTGTTAGCATGCTGCTCCGTCTCTGTAATTACTTGGTTTGGTAATTTCTCAATAGGTGATGAGCACAGGTTGCCTTATGTAGTCAAAGGGTGTTAAACCATCCTCTTCATCCTCTTCATCCTCTCCATCCTCTTCATCCTCTTCATCCTCTTCATCCTCTTCATCCTCTCCATCCTCTTCATCCTCTGTACAGAGAGTCACCAAACTGTAAAATTCTCAGTAAGACTAACTTTGTATTTATCTCCTGAGTTCTGCTGGTTTCCTGATGTCGCTTGATGTATTCCTGTATTTTACTACGTGTTTGTACCTGAGTCAATAACGCTGTGACCTGACAAAGCCCCTCCCCCTCTGTTGCAGCCAGCCGATGGGAGCAGAGCAGGGAGGTGAGGGTGAGGAGGTCGTACACGGAGGAGCTGCTGGGGATCGACTTCAGTGCTCCTCCGTCCTCCCTCAGCGCCTCCTCCTGCTCTTCAGGTGAGACTGACCTGAACTTAATGACAGGTTAGTTATTGTAGTTGTATTGTAGATTATGGAGGAGATTAAGATCCTTTAAACTCTCCCTTCAGTCTGACTTCTCACTACCTCTGATGTCCCTTCAGAATAAAGGTCCAGAAATAAAATACTTTTTTGTCTGTACATGCAGCAGACTGCAGACAGCTGATCTCAGGTCACCTGCAGCTTTAACACTTTCACTTCCTGCGAGCTCAAACAGGATAATAAATAAACCCACATCTCTCTGTTTATAGTTTGTGATCACTCGGATCATTATTTATTTAATGATCTCACTTCCTTGTTCGGGGCCCAGTGTGAGGCAGTTTAATGTGGCCGTACCCAAAAACCCTGGCTCGACTTTCAACCTTTATTTTAACTGGGATTGAAGTAGAGACCTCATTAACAATATAGTTGAGTAAAAAAAACTATCCTAGGCACCAAGAAACACAAATAAAAAACTATTAACAATAAAAAGTAATAAAAAGCAAAATTAGTAACATAATAAAACTTAAATAAATAAAGCAATTACATTTTAAAGCAAACAAATCAATTAAAACAAGAAGAGCTGAAGTGAAATAAGATGAATAAAAATTAGGTAACGCGACAGTATTCTGTGCTGTAGTACTGTAGTACTGTTTGGATAACCACTCCTACCTGTTGCTGATTTGCTGTTACCTGAGCACGTCACCTTGGGAGTGGCAAAATCATAACCACATTCTGTCACCTGTGGTGTCCCTCAAGGATCTGTCCTCGGCCCCACCCTTTTCACCATCTACATGTCCCCCCTTGGTCGTGTCATCTGCCGGCATGGAATATTGTTCCATTGCTATGCTGACGACAAACAACTCTACATCAGAACAAACCCAACCCCCTCTGTACCTCTGCCATCATCCACATTAACCACCTGCCTGGAGGAGATAAAGGCGTGGACGAAGAACAACTTCCTCCAATTAATCAGCTCTAAAAACCAAAGCCCTTCTAGTTGGCGCCCCACATCAGGTCCAGTCCTCCTCCATGCCCTGCATCACCTTCTCTGGTCAGAACATTCCACTCTCAACAGTCACCAATCTGGGTGTTAAAATTGATCCTCACCTGACCTTTGAGGCCTACATCAAGCAAAAATGCATGAACTTCTTCTACCACCTCAAAAATATTGCCAAACTCTGCCCCACACTCTGTCAGATGCTGAAAAGCTTGTCCACGCCTTTGTAGATAGATAGATAGATAGATAGATAGATACTTTATTCATCCCGAGGGAAATTTATTTATCCTCTAGACTTGACTACTGCAACGCACTTCTCATCGGGATTCCTAGCAAAAACATCCAGAAGCTGCAATACATCCAAAACAGCGCTGCTAGGATCCTGATGAGAGTGCGAAAGTACGAACACATTAAACCCATCCTCAAATCACTGCACTGGCTCCCGGTCTCACTCAGGATTGACTATAAAATCTCCCTTTACACCCATCACGGAAATGCTCCCTCCTACCTCAGAGAACTGCACACCCCACAAACCTCCACAAGAAATCTCTGTTCAGGAACGGCTAATCTCCTCCATCCCCCCAGGACCAAGCTCCAAACCATGGGAGATGGAGCCTCCTGCTCCGCTGCTACCTGAACATCTGATGACACCACACACTGTGGATGCTTTTAAAACGGGCCTAAAACCTATATTTTTAACAGCCTTCTGCGAGACTTTAACCATCCATCTGTTGCCTTGTCTGTCTACCTGGTGTTCTTAATGTTTTTATTCTGATAGTTTTTGATATTCTGCTTCATCATTTTACTCTGTAGCACTTTAAGTTTAGTTTATTCAAATGAAAAGTACTACAGTATGTATGCTGTGATGTAGTACTACAGTACTGTCAGTACAGTATTACAGTACTACAGTGTGTATGATGTGTCCCTGCAGACAGTCTCAGCAAGAGGCTGGGAGCTCTGAGGCTGGCCGGAGCGTCCAGCAGAGAGCAGCAAGGTGACTCACCTGAACGGATCGTCCAATCAGAAGCGGCCTCAGACCGACACAAGACAGGTTCTGTGGTTCTGGTTCCAGGTTCAGAACTAGCAGCTGGAACTGACCACATCAAGGTGAGTAGGGATTCTGACCCAGAATGTCTTAGGTAGAGCTGCAATGATGAGTCGATCGACAGCAGAAGCAGAGTTCAGTTTTCTGTAGTTCAGTAGTTTGTTTCTAGTTTAGCTGGTCTCTGTAGTTCAGTATGTCTCTAGTTCAGAAGGTCTCAGGTCTTCATCCTCTTCTTCTTCCTTCAGATTGCAGCTTGTCTTCCTCCGGACCAGGCGGCCATCTACCTGTCTCTGGTGACCATTGAGGGGCGTGTCTTCAGCCCCAGTGATGTCATGGAGGCGGTTCAACTCAGCAGAGATCTCCCATCAGCCCTGAGGTTCCTGACTCACAGCTGCCCCATCTGTCAGGAGCAGGTTTCCTTCAACAAGGTCAGATCATCTCAGCAAATCAGTCCAGGGGTGTCATTTAAAAATGATTCTGATTTATAAATGTGTGCATTCAACAACGATCACTTCCCAACTGAATTGCAGAGATAAGTAAACTTGGCAAACTTGTTTATTTCTCTTGCCAGATGTAACTATAATGTTTAAAGATATATAATATAAGTTTCTTGCTCTAAAGATAAATTATTAACCTTAGTAAAGAAGCATAAGTCAGGTCGCTGCAGCTCAAAGACAACACAGCGCAGTTTACTGGAAGCCTGCAGCTCAAAGACAACAAGGACTGAGGAGCAAGGAAATATCAAATACAAGACTTGGGATGTATTGCATGACTCACTGTTTCTTCTTCTGTCTGTATTTCCTGCAGATCATCACCATGACTCACTGTTCCTGCTTCCTGTGTCAGACATGTTTTAAGATGTTTTTCTCGTCGGCCATTAAAGAGAAGAGCATCGATCAGCTGGTCTGTCCCCAGTGTGGCCGCCCTGAGGTCAAAGGTCCAGGAGGGATGGAGTACTTCAACCTGCTGGACACACAGGTGAGAGCTGTAAATCAGGTCCCACTCAACAAAATATGTAACAAAATAAACTTTAATAATTAAATTCAATAATGTAAGAATATAACTAAATTAAATCACTTATACATACTCATACACGTCCCCTTATTGTCAAAAATATTGACTGTTTTATAACACATAATTAACTGAGGTTACTAATACATTTTACAAACAGGACGTGAGGACAGAGCATGTGTTCTGTGTCCGCCTTTGCTTCAGTGAATTTGAGATAATCAGTTGTTTGTTTATTTGTGTGCAGATCCGTCACTTCCTGCCTCCTCAGATCCACGAACTCTTCCAGAGGAAACTCAGAGATCAAGCTCTGCAGGAGATGCCTAACTTCTGTTGGTGTGCTCATGTAAGAACAGGACTCAGAGACCAGGGTCCTACAGAGACCAGAGTCCTACATAGTCCAAGGTCCTACAGAGACCAGGGCCCTACTAAGACCAGGTTCCTTCAGAGACCAGGGTCCTACAGAGACCAGGGTCCTACACAGACCAGGTTCCTACAGAGACCAGGGCCCTACTAAGACCAGGTTCCTTCAGAGACCAGGGTCCTACTGAGACCAGGGTCCTACTGAGACCAGGGTCCTACTGAGACCAGGGTCCTACAGAGACCAGGGTCCTACTGAGACCAGGGTCCTACAGAGACCAGGTTCCTTCAGAGACCAGGGTCCTAGAGAGACCAGGGTCCTACAGAGACCAGAGTCCTACAGAGACCAGGTTCCTACAGACACCAGGTTCCTACAGAGACCAGGGTCCTACTCAGACCAGTTTCCTACAGAGACCAGTTTCCTACAGAGACCAGGTTCCTACAGAGACCAGGTTCCTACAGAGACCAGGGTCCTACTCAGACCAGTTTCCTACAGAGACCAGGTTCCTACAGAGACCAGGTTCCTACAGAGACCAGGTTCCTACAGAGGCCAGGTTCCTAGAGAGACCAGGGTCCTAGAGAGACCAGGTTCCTACTGAGACCAGGTTCCTATTGAGACCAGGGTACTACCGAGACCAGGGTCCTACTCAGACCAGGTTCCTACAGAGACCAGGGTCCCACACACACACATACACATTTAACACAGGACTAAGACTAAATCAAAAATGAAGAGAAAACATTTAATAGTAGTAAAATGGGACTAAATCTAAATTGCTGCTGAAATGAACACTGTGTGTGTGTGTGTGTGTGTGTGTTTGTTTGTTTTTTTTCAGTGTTCGTTCGGCATGCTTCATGAAGGCGACAGGTTGAGGATGGACTGTCCGAGCTGTAAGAAGAGTACTTGCTGTCAGTGCAGATCACCTGTAAGACTCATGCGCACACACGCACACACGCACACACGCACACACACTCTATGGTCATTAACGTGTGTGTGTGTTTCTGCAGTGGTCTCCTCAACATCAGGGACTCTCCTGTCAGCAGTTCAGAGTGTGGAAGCAGCAGAACCAGCCGGACCTCCTAACGTCCTCCCCGCTCAGCTACAACAGCATCGGTACAAACCTACGGCTGCCGTTAGGGAGACTCTGGTTGGCGGGGGGTGACTAAAAATTGGGAAACCCACGGGATCAAATAACCTTCGCCTGGGGCCCACCACAAAATATGGTGCTCAGGACATTCAGGAAACTTTCTGCCATTTAGGAAATCCCAAAAATGCTGCACCTGCAGTGTTTCCCAAATGTCCCAGAGACAAATCCAACACTCTAGTACACCTGGCAGGACATTTGGCAAACACGACAGCCCCAGCCCATATTTTTGTATGGGCTGGTTCCCTGTTGTGCCACGAGCTAGAGGCTGCAAGCGAAGATGGAAACATGGCAGCGACTAACCCTTCGTTAAGAAAGCAGAGTTCTGAGGAGTCTCCAGAGATAAACGATATGGACTAAAGTATTGGGCCACCTCCACATTACACCTACAGGAGCTTTAATGACATCCCTTTCCAAATTCATAGCATTAATATGAAGTTGTTCCCCCTTTGCAATTATAACAGCTTTCACTCTTCTGGCTTTCTACAACATGTTGGAGCGTGTCTGTGGGAATGTTTGCCCGTTCATCCAGAAGAACATTAGTGAGGTCAGACACTGATGTGGGATGAGAGGGCCTGGCTCGTAATCTCCATTATAATTCATCCCAAAGGTTTTCAATGGGGTTGGGGTTCTTCCACACCAAACTCGTCCCACCATGCCTTTATGGACCTTGCTTTGAGCACTGGAGCACAGTCATGCTGGAGCAGCAAAGGTTCTTCCCCAAACTATTTCCACAAAGTTGGAAGCATAGAATTGTCCAAAATGACTTGGTAAGATGAAGCATTAAGATTTTGGTGCTGATATTAATGCCAGAGCTGGTTTGGAACTCAGTTATTGCAGTTATTGAGTCGGCAGAGCTTTGCCGACTTTTACGCACTATGTGCCTCAGCACTCGGCGACCCCGCTCTGTAACCTTACGTGGTCTGCAACTTCGTGGCTGAGGTTCCTAAACGTTTCCACTTTGCAATAATACCACTTACAGTTGAACGTGGAATATCTAGGAGAGAAGACATTTCACAAACTAACTTGTTGCAACGGTGGCTTCCTATTACAAAACCACGTTCAAATTCAGTGAGCTCTTTAGAACGAGCCATTCTTTCACACATGTTTGTAAAGGCAGACTGCATGGCCAGGTGCTTGGTTTTATACACCTGTAGCAATGGGACTGAATGAAACACCTGAATTCAATGATTAAGACGAGTGGCCCAATATTTTTGTCCATATAGTGTATCTAAGATTAATAATAATAATAATACATTTTATTTATAAGCGCACTTTTCATTTGCGTAAACAAAACTCAAAGTGCTACAGAGTAAAAACGATGAGCAAAATATACATTTAAAAAATAAAATAAAAACATTTGGTAGACAAGACAACACTTTAAAATGGTTAAAGTCGAGCAAAATGCTGTTAAAAAGATGCGTTTTTAGGCCTGTTTTAAAAGCATCCACAGTCTGTGACGTCCTCAGATGTTCAGGGAGAGCATTCCCCAGTCTGGGAGCGGCGGAGCAGGAGGCGCGATCTTCCATGGTTTTGAGCTTGGTCCTGGGTGGAGGAGGAGGTTAGCCTTTACAGAAGGGAGGTTTCTTGTGGAGGTTTGTGGGGTGAGCAGTTCTCTGAGGTAGGATGGAGCATTTCCGTGAATTCACTGATGGGTGTAAAGGGAGACTTTATAATCAATCCTGAGTGAGACCGGGAGCCAGTGCAGTGATTTGAGGATGGGTGTGAGGTGTTCGTACTTTTGCACTCTCAACAGGATCCTAGCAGCGCTGTTCTGGATGTATTGCAGCTTCTGGATGTTTTTGCTAGGAATCCCGATGAGAAGTGCGTTGCAGTAGTCAAGTTCGGAGGAGACAAAGGCATGGACAAGCTTTTCAGCATCTGACAGAGAGAGTGTGGGGCGGAGTTTGACAATATTTCTGAGGTGGTAGAAGGAGTTCTTGCATGTTTGTCTGATGTGGGCCTCAAAGGTCAGGTGAGAATCCATTTTAACACCCAGATTGGTGACTGTTGATGAGAGTGGAATGTTCTTACCGGAGAAGGTGATGCAGGTTATGGAGGAGGACTGGACCTGATGTGGGGTGCCAACTAGAAGGGCTTCGATTTTAGAGCTGTTTAAGTGGAGGAAATTGTGCTTCATCCACGCCTCTATCTCCTTCAGGCAGGTGGTTAATGTGGATGATGGCAGAGGTGCAGAGGGGGTTGGGTTAGTGCTGATGTAGAGTTGTGTGTCATCAGCATAGCAATGGAACGATATTCCATGCCGGTTGATGACACGACCAAGGGGGGACATGTAGATGGTGAAAAGAGTGGGGCCCAGGACAGATCCTTGAGGGACACCACAGGTGACAGAGTGTGTTTGTGATTTTGACACTCCCAAGGTGACATGCTCAGTCCTCCCAGTGAGATATGAGGTGAACCAGTTTAGGGCCGAGTGAGTCCGATTGTGGAGTGAAGACGTTTCTGGAGGATGTCATGATCAACGGTATCAAATGCTGCAGTTAGATCAAGGAGGATGAGGAGAGATGGAGATCCGGCGTCAGCTGTCATCAGCAGATCGCTGGTGACCCTAACCAGGGCAGTTTCTGTACTGTGGCCAGGGCGAAAACCAGACTGGAACTTTTCAAAGAGGTTATTGAAGTTGAGATGGTCCTGAATCTGAGTGGCAACTACTTTTTCCAGCACCTTGGATAGAAATGGCAGGTTGGAGATGGGTCTGTAGTTGGCAAGGACATCTGGGTCTAAGGTGGGTTTTGATGGCAGCAGTTTTTAAAGGGGATGGAACATGACCAGACTGGAGGGAGGGGTTTATCACTGTAGTGATGAGGGGACTTATGGCACAAATGTTAGATTTGACCAGGGCTGTGGGGAAGGGGTCCAGGGCACACGTGGAGGGTTTCATCTTTTTGATGATGGCCTCAACCTCTTGCTGCGAGATGTCAGTGAAGCGGCAAAGAGGCTGGGTAGGTCCAGGCTGGGGGTTGACAGTCGGGACTGGCAGAGCAGCGGAGTTGGAGAGGAGAGAGCGGATGGTATCTACTTTTTTTCTGAAAAATGCGATGAAATTGTCACACTGCTCCTCTGTGGTGTCTTGGTGTAAGAGTGTTTGAGATTTGAGGAGATGATTTACTGTGGAAAATATTTGCTTGGAGTTGCCAGGGCTATTGTTGATGATGTTGGAGTAGAAAAGTGACCGTGTGTCTCTGAGGGACTTTGCGTAGGCCTTTTGGTGGTCTCGGTATGCCTGTCTGTGAACAGTGGGTCCTGAAGCCTTGAGGCGCCGCTCGAGGACACGCCCCTCTGTCTTCATCTTCCGCAGCTCGCAGGTGTACCAGGGGGCTGAGCATGAGAATGTGACTGTTCTGGTTTTGACAGGGGCGTGGAGATCCAGGAGACTGCTCAGAGATTTGTTGTAAAAGTCCACAGATTCATTGACTGATGTGAGATTTATAGCGGAGAGATGCTGGAGATCCGAGGTCATGGTGTCCGGGTTGATGTTTTTCAGATTTCTGATTGCGTGCGCGTGCATGGCGTGGTTTCTATTTAGTTCGCCCCTCTCCTTTCTTCTGCTCTGTAGGTGTGTGCGCACGTGTATGCGTCAGCTGCGAAGCCCCGCCCTTCGCAAAACGGAGCAAAGGAGAGAATGTGAATGCGCAAAGTAGACAGTACAAACTGAATCGTGCACATAAATTAGATCAATAGCATAAGCGTTTAGTTTATTTAATAAAAGAGACCTGTCGATGTGAAAAGTGAGTTGTGAATACAATTGTTTTTTTTTTTTTTCGAGAAAATAAAAAAAACACCTTGAATTTCAGGCTCCACTGGCGGGGCGCAGCGCCCTGCCAAGACAATGGTAGGGGAAACACTGATGTTGAATGAGGTTGAGGCAGTCCAGAAGGTGTAGGAACTCGGCTGCATAGTGACAGGAGGGGGTGTCAACGTGAATATTTATATCTCCAAGTATTATAATATTTCCAGAAGTAGTAGTGTAGTTAGAAGGTCGTGCATCTCTGGGATGAAAGCTGAGTTGGGTTTCGGTGGTCGGTAGATGAGAAGTATTGTCAGGGTGAAGGGTGGTTTACATTTAAATCCAAGGCATTCAAATGAGGATAGTACAGGCAGAGGCAAGGGGGACAGTTTCAGTTCTTTTCTGTGTATTATTGCTAAGCCGCCACCACGAACAGTGCTGCAAGCCTTTTCTAGGTAGCTGTAGCCAGGGGGACAGACTTCATTTAGGGCACAGTAAACCTCTGGCTGACCAGTCAATGCTCACACCGGCATCACCTTGTTCTCCACCAGAACGAGCGAAGATGGGGATTTGTGCTTGTTGCAGCCCAACATGTGTGCATGACCATTTACAAACTGACAAATAGACGCTGTAAAATTCAAACCTGGTGAGCTTTGGGCTTTGCGGATCTCAGCCATTTGTTCTCTACAAGCCCGACTTTCAGTTGGAAACGGTTCAGTACAGCTCAAACATTATATATAATATTATAGTGTTATAACACCCCCATTCCTTCTGATGCCATTCAGGGAAGTTTCCCCGAGTCTTAGAGCAATAAAATTAACAATTGCTCCGTTCTTCTCTTTCCTAAAATCTGCCACTGGTGTTGCATCCTCCTCCTGTTGGACAGTATGTTGCTCTTAGTGCTCACAGCTGTGGTTACTGTCTGTCTATCTATCTATCTATCTATCTATCTATCTATCTATCTATCTATCTATATCTATCTATATAGATATATATATATAGATATATAACTCTACTGTGTTTCTCTCCTCAGTGTGTCCAAACTGTCAGTGTGTCTTCAGTCTGTCTAAAGGAGGCTGTCTTCACTTCACCTGCAGTCAGTGTCAGCACCAGTTCTGTGGAGGCTGCAGTCGGACCTTCACCCTCGGATCTGTCAGTCATCTACATTAATTCTTCTTTTTCATGAATTACATGTTATTGTTCTTACTGAGTTAGAACTTGAGCTCATGGTACAGAACAGTTCATAGCTTTGTCTTGGCCTCAGTGGTGTTTGAGTTATCTTTAGTTAAAGGAGAAGATAAGTAACAAGTTCAGCAGGTGAACGATGACCTCTCCTGTCATGAGCGCCAGATATTACTTTCTAAATCCTGTAATTATTGTGCATTTCATATTTCATAAAATCTTCAAGGTGTGTTGTGGCCAAACTTGAAGTGGATTCTCAGTCTATTCTTTCATCGACTTTGTATTTAACTGCAGCGTACAAATAAATTTCACTGCGCTTCACCAATTACAATAAGAACTTTGAACTGAACGCTTATAACTGAACAGAACCTGAATATAATGCGGCAAAAAGCGGCGTAATTCCTTTCAACTAGATCCAGTCCTTCCTTCTTACCTTTCACAATAAAAGCCCTACACATATACACTGTAACTGTTTACCATTCAGAGCATTTCACTAACAGTGAACTCACTAAAATAGAGAATGATGTTTAATCTGAAGAACGCGCTGAATCTATTCAAACCTTTTATTGAGCAAGTCTTGTATTACACAGCGTAAGTATTAACACTGTCGCAGATTCACATCGCTGCCAGTATGAAGAGTTTTAATGTGAAATGTTAGTCACTGGCAGGGATCCCTGAGTCAGACCTGGAAGACTTTAAAATATTTATTTGTTTGTGTATGGTTCTTCTCAGGCCTGCGGCTTCTCTGCTGACTGTGGAACCAAAGGTCTTCACGCCCATCACCCCAGAGACTGCCTTTATCACCTGAGAGACTGGAATGTGCCCCGCCTTCAGCTGCTGCTGCAGGTAAAGCGTTGTTACACGCCGCTCAATGCACTAAGGTCTTTATTCTCAAAGTGTTGTTTTCTCTGAACTATGCAACAAGTGTTTCTGAAAGAATGGCAAACATGAAACTTCTCAATGTCATAAACTGTAAACTCGCATCAAATATTCATGGACAAATGCCTTTTTACAATTCTGTAAAGAAAGGAGTGAAACATTAGAAACAACAAATGCAATGAAGTGAAGGTTAGATGTTGAATATCCTGTAAACTTTCAACAGCTCTAAAACCGAAGCCCTTCTAGTTGGCACCCCACATCAGGTCCAGTCCTCCTCCATAACCTGCATCACCTTCTCCGGTCAGAACATTCCACTCTCAACAGTCACCAATCTGGGTGTTAAAATGGATCATCACCTGACCTTTGAGGCCTACATCAAGCAAACATGCAAGAACTCCTACTGCCTTTGTATCCTCCAGACTTGACTACTGCAACGCACTTCTCATCGGGATTCCTAGCAAAAACATCCATCCTCTGAGATATTGCTGCTCTGAGAAGCTGCTGCTCGGAGAGGCTGTGGTGGATAATGTTTTTCCAACCCATTGAAGTGAAGCATCAAGTGTCAGACATTTAATACTTCATAAGGAAAGCTGCTTCAATGCTTCCTTTCTTATCTCCTTGAGCAAAGGGTGTCTGTATGAGGTGCGCGAGTGGCGTGAGGCGAGGTTTTATTTGTAGTTCCCTCCGCTCTGTCTCTGACTGTAGGTGTGTGTGTGTGTCGGGAGCGAAGCCCCGCCCCTCGCAAAACAGTGGAGGAGTGAATGTGCAAAGCAACGCTGTAAATACTGAAACGTGCACATAAATAAGATAAATAACATAAGCGTTTACTTTATTTCATAGAAGAGCACCAGTTCAATGTGAAAAGTGAGTTGTGAATATAAAATAAATAAAATCCAGAAAAAAGTAAAAAAAAGAATTCACTACTTGAATTTCAGGGGGAGCGCGGCGTCCCTCCAAGACGATGCTAGGGGAAACACTGTGGTGTATTGGTTTACGCTACATACCTGTCCCTATGCAAATAAACAATAAATAAATATAATAAAATAAATGCATTGAAAAGTGGTTAGGTGTTTGCAGGTGCGCACAGTACTGATGTTTCTGCGTTTATGTGTCTCAGTATTACAGAGTTTCTCCTACCTGGTTGGGACCAGCCCGTTGCAGCTCACCTGACACACACAGTCAGACAGGTGAGGTCTCTTTATGCTCATCAGGTGCAATCTTTTCTCTCACAGCTGATTCACCTGTTTGTTCATTTACAGGAGTGTGTTTGGTTTTGGAGCTTCGAGACGACGACAGCGGACGAGACGAGCCCTGCGGACGAGCTGCCCTATCTGAATACAGAGGCTACTGCCAGTAAGACCAATACTCCACAGCCTGAATGTAGTAATAACACACAGAATGTAGTAATAACTCCACACTGGATGTAGTAATAACTCCACACTGAATGTAGTAATAACTCCACACTGAATGTAGTAATAACTCCACACTGAATGTAGTAATAACACACTGAATGTAGTAATAACTCCACACTGAATGTAGTAATAACTCCACACTGAATGTAGTAATAACTCCACACTGAATGTAGTAATAACTCCACACTGAATGTAGTAATAACACACTGAATGTAGTAATAACTCCACACTGAATGTAGTAATAACACACTGAATGTAGTAATAACACACTGAATGTAGTAATAACACACTGAATGTAGTAATAACTCCGCACTGAATGTAGTAATAACTCCACACTGAATGTAGTAATAACACACTGAATGTAGTAATAACTCCACACTGAATGTAGTAATAAAACACTGAATGTAGTAATAACTCCACACTGAATGTAGTAATAACACACTGAATGTAGTAATAACTCCACACTGAATGTAGTAATAACACACTGAATGTAGTAATAACTCCACACTGAATGTAGTAATAACTCCACACTGAATGTAGTAATAACACACTGAATGTAGTAATAACTCCACACTGAATGTAGTAATAACACACTGAATGTAGTAATAACACACTGAATGTAGTAATAACTACACACTGGATGTAGTAATAACTCCACACTGGATGTAGTAATAACTCCACACTGAATGTAGTAATAACTCCACACTGAATGTAGTAATAACTCACTGAATGTAGTAATAACACACTGAATGTAGTAATAACTCCACACTGAATGTAGTAATAACTCCACACTGAATGTAGTAATAACTCCACACTGAATGTAGTAATAACTCACTGAATGTAGTAATAACACACTCAATGTAGTAATAACTCCTCATTGAATGTAGTAATAACTCACTGAATGTAGTAATAACACACTGAATGTAGTAATAACACACTGAATGTAGTAATAACTCCACACTGAATATAGTAATAACTCCTCACTGAATGTAGTAATAACTCCACACTGGATGTAGTAATAACTCCTCACTGAATGTAGTAATAACTCCACACTGAATGTAGTAATAACTCCTCACTGAATGTAGTAATAACTCCACACTGAATGTAGTAATAACTCCTCACTGAATGTAGTAATAACTCCACACTGGATGTAGTAATAACTCCACACTGAATATAGTAATAACTCCTCACTGAATGTAGTAATAACTCCACACTGAATATAGTAATAACTCCTCACTGAATGTAGTAATAACTCCTCACTGAATGTAGTAATAACTCACTGAATGTAGTAATAACACACTGAATGTAGTAATAACTCCACACTGAATGTAGTAATAACTCCTCACTGAATGTAGTAATAACTCCTCACTGAATGTAGTAATAACTCACTGAATGTAGTAATAACACACTGAATGTAGTAATAACTCCACACTGAATATAGTAATAACTCCTCACTGAATGTAGTAATAACTCCTCACTGAATGTAGTAATAACTCACTGAATGTAGTAATAACACACTGAATGTAGTAATAACTCCACACTGAATGTAGTAATAACTCCTCACTGAATGTAGTAATAACTCCTCACTGAATGTAGTAATAACTCACTGAATGTAGTAATAACACACTGAATGTAGTAATAACTCCACACTGAATGTAGTAATAACAATATTTGCTGGAAACATTTGGCATAATGTAAGTACACAACTCAAGCTTTTTAAGAGTTGATCTGTCTCTGCAGGTTGCACTATAAGGAACGTTTGGTGCAGCTGATCAACCGTCGCGGTGTCGACCCGGCAGCCCTCTTCAGCCCAGCAGAGATGAAGGCGGAGCTGCAGCGCTGGAACGTTGCCAAGCCGACCAAGAAAGCAGAGGAACCAGAGCATCTGTACGCACAGCGCCTCCGCATGGTGAGTGACGTGTTCCCCGTAAATACAGCTCATCTGTAGGATCATTCATATAATATTATGAGAGCATTAGAGGGTTTTTGATGATGTAAGGGTAAAAAAACATCCCTAAAATTAACCAAATTGCATTGCAGGTACTTCCTAATTTGTAACGTAAAATAAACATATTTTCGATTAAAGGTTTAATGTGCAATTCTGAGCCAGCTGCTCCAAAGAAATAGGGCACAGTATTTCACTTTTATTTATTTTTTATAAAATGTATTGCATTTGCTCCTGTGTAATGCCTCTGTCACTCAGCAGGGCAAATGTACTGAGCAGACTGCAACAACTCACTATCACCTCTAGAGGAACACGTGGTATTACAGCCTGGGCGCAGCTAGCTGTTAGCATGCTAACTTCAGGAGATATCTCTTCAACACACAGATGTCTTTATCATCAACACTGTTCCCTCTTCACACTCTGTTGTTAGTTCATGTTTTAAGTTTCAATTCTGGTATATCTTACACACTGAACCTTTAAAACAAATTCAGGGTTCACCTCAAATTTGGTGATAATGAATGAATCATTTTATTTTAGTATATTAAGGGTTTTTCTTACAGGATTTCATTATTGATTAATCAGGTAAAAAAAAAAGTTTATTCCGTAAAAACATTCTATAATATATTACAGGCCTTAATTTATCCTCTAATTATTACAGGATCAATTAATGGATCGAAGTAGACATTTATTGAGGATGGGTAGTGCAGGTTGTTTGTCATGTGTTATCGTCCAATCACAGTGCAGGGTTCTGTCTCTCTCTCTTCAGACTCTGACCAATAGTATTCCTCTCAGGAAGCAGCTCTGACCTCTGCTGGAGCTCCGCCTCCTCACCTGCTACCCACTGACTGACTCCGCCCACTCGTGTCAGCATATTAACCACTAACGACTATGACCCCGTGAGTGATGGCAGAGCACGTGACGTCTCAATCCCAGTGACATCACATACTTCAGCCTTCTGATTGGCTCATTGTTTGCAGTGGAAACAAAACAGACTTTACTAGAAGACGAATAAAATGGGACCAAAGAGTTCAGGACTGAGCTAAATCTTAATGAGCTGGGTGTTACTGCCATAAAACGGCATGCTAACAAGCTAACAATGCTAATATGTGTCCTCGTTTGAGTAAGTGCGAGCACCCGTTAGCACGTGTTGATGCAGAGAATGTCGACCTACTTCTACTGAAATTGTTTCGGCACTTTAACTGTTTGAATAAATATATAATATAACTAAGACATATTGAGTCTTTAAATGTCACTTCATAATGCTTTGACGGACTGAGGTAAACTGTTTGTTTCCACGGTCAAGAATCAACATTTAGTCTTTGTTTTAATGACAAACTTTATTCATCACAAACACATAAGATCTGTTTAACCCACAATGCAATGCACTTGTTCAGAGCGGCAGTGGAGCGTCGTCTCTGCACGGGCTGAAGCTGTCGATCTCTGCGACCACCCTCTGAGCGACGGCTTTGCTGTTGGCAGCTACTATTCTTCTGGACATCAGGTCCACGGCTCCTCCTGAACACACAGTGGGTCAGTGAAGCTCTCACTTCAAGCAGCAGCACAAACATTGTGAGCGTCTTTACCCTCCACGTCCATCAGCACTCCTCCGGCTTCCGACACCATCAGCGAGCCAGCAGCGACGTCCCAAACGTGGATCCCGATCTCATAATACGCTTCAACGCAGCCGGACGCCACCAGACACATGTTGATGGCTGCAGTTCCTGCACCGCGCACCCTGCGGACAGACAGCGGTAAACACACGTACAGTGCGGCTGGAATACCTGCAGCACCACTTATTACCCGTGGACAGGGATGCAGAGGATGCTCCTCAGGCTCGAGAAGATTTTCTCTACAACTTCAGGGTCTCTGTTGGATCCGAACTCTGTGGCGATGATGGCCTGTTGAATGTCTGTAGAAGGCAGCACATGTGTTACACCTTGTGTTACTGCTGCACAGAAACAGCTCCATGACTTCAGTTGTTGCCTTTGATCATTGTCTGAATTAAACTGGATTCGCTGATGTTATATTTATTATGTAAATGTTTTGTGTCACTGACCTTCCTGCCCCGAAACCTGCAGTGGCTCTCCGTTACAAAAGGCTCCCTTGCCCCTCCTCGCTGTGTACATCTTATCTTCAAGACAACTGTAGACCACACCGAACTCCATCTGAAGGGCAGGGAGAGAGGGGTGTGTATGGGTGTGTGTATGGGTGTGTGTGTGTGGGTGTGTGTGCGTGCGTGCAACAAACTCACCTGTTTGTTGACAGCAAAGCCGATGGAAACGGCAACAAAAGGAAATCTGTTGAAGAGAATATAATAATTAGGGCTGTAAAGCGATTTAAAAAATCTAATTAATTACAAGCTTTGTGATTAGAGAGAGACGAGCAGTACAACGAGGAGGCAGAAGCACATTACTGTACAAGAGGCTCATGAGCTAATTTTGAAGAATGATCAGGAGGACAATGCTGAATATAATGAGGAGGAATAATCTGAGGAAGAGGACCCAGCTGAGGTAGTAGAATATTTCCAGTCAAAGGATGAAACATTGATCTGGTCTTCCATCCCTCCCAGTGACGGACGTCACATGTTGACAGCAGAGAGAGAGACAAGCCACCATGTCCAACCGCATACACATCTTGCAGACACACTCTGTACAACATCAGGAGGACACGTCCCCTACTGACTCGGAAGGCGACGCAGGTTCTTGTTCAGGCTCTTGTCATCTCACACCTAGACTACTGCAACTACCTCCTCGACCTGACCTGCCGTTGATGCACCTGTCCACCAGCAGGTGGTGGCATCCTATCCAGAGGCACTGATGTGACTGAATGATGCCACCTGCTGGTGGACAGGTGCGCAGTCAGAAAAGAATGAGGGAGAGTTGTCTTTGACAGAAGGTCTGCAGGGTAAAACGATCACCTGTGACAACTTATTTACTTCACAGGGCCATGGTCTGGAGCTGCAGAAGGAAAGCTGTACATGGTGTCCCCCTGCACTGGTGTCACGGTTCTCATCCAGGTTTGCCTTCACCGAGACCCATGCTCTGGTGTCCTATCCCCCCAAAAAACTGGAAAATGTTCTTGTGATGCGCACTCTGCATCGGGATGCTGCTGTGAGCAACAGGGATGACAAAAGGCCACAAATGCAATGCATACATCTGCAAAGATCACGCCATTACTAGCTGCCCCACTGGGGGCACATTCAGACTGCTTTTATTCTGAAAAGTTAAATGTTTTGGAAATGAATGTTGACATGTTTTATATTAGTTGGAGTAAAGTTGAAGTGATAATTTACACTTTATAAACAGTCAAACCAGACGGGGTCATTTTGACCCCAGAGGACAACAGGCGCGATCATTTGATGCTATAATTTATATAAAGTGTTTTAAAAACAGCATCTTGACTCAACTTTGACATATACCAGTCTGTGATGATCCATCAACACACGGGACTCTGATCGTTAACTATAGTCACAATCATTGATGATTTGATTTATTTTTACTCAATTAAAAGGTAAAAGTTCATGTAAATGACAATTTATTGGCCTTAAAATCCAAATGGAATAAATAAATAGGGTTAATGGGTTGAACTGGGAGGTGGAGCGCTACCAGTTGGATCTGGTGGGGCTTGCCTCCACGCACAGTCTTGGCTCTGGAACCGTACTCCTGGATAGGGGTTGGACTCTATTCTTCTCCGGAGTTGCCCAAGGTGTGAGGCGTCGGGCCGGGGTGGGGATACTCACTAGCCCCCGGCTGAGCGCCGCTACGTTGGAGTTTATCCCGGTGGACGAGAGGGTCACCTCCCTACGCCTTCGGGTTATGGGGGGGAAAACTCTGACTGTTGTTTGTGCCTATGCCCCAAACCGCAGTTCTGAGTATTCGGCCTTCTTGGAGACCCTGAATGGAGCCCTGCAGGGGGCTCCAGTAGGGGACTCCATAGTCTTGCTGGGAGACTTCAACGCACACGTGGGAAACGATGGAGACACCTGGAGAGGCGTGATTGGGAGGAAGGGCCTCCCTGATCTAAACCCGAACGTTCGTTTGTTGTTGGACTTCTGTGCTAGTCATGGAATGGCCATAACAAACACCATGTTCGAACATAAGGATGCTCATAAGTGTACGTGGTACCAGAGCACCCTAGGCCAAAGGTCAATGATCGATTTTGTAATCGTATCATCTGATCTGAGGCCGCATGTTTTGGACACTCGGGTGAAGAGAGGGGCGGAGCTGTCGACTGATCACCATCTGGTGGTGAGTTGGATCAAGGGGTGGGGGAAGACTCTGGACAGACCTGGTAAACCCAAACGGGTAGTGCGGGTGAACTGGGAACGTCTGGAGGAAGCCCCTGTCCTGGGGATCTTTAACTCACACCTCCGGCGGGGCTTTTCAGCCATCCCTGTGGAGGTTGGGGGCATTGAACCTGAGTGGGCGATGTTCAAAACCTCTATTGCTGAAGCTGCGGTGATGAGCTGTGGTCTCAAGGTCTTAGGTGCCTCAAGGGGCGGTAAAGGGCCGTCCGACTGAAGAAGGAGTCCTTCCGGGTTATGTTATCCGGGAGGACTCCGGAAACAGTTGCAGGGTATCGAAGGACTAGAAGGGCGGCAGCTTCTGCCGTATCAGAGGCAAAGCAGCGGGTGTGGGAGAAGTTCGGAGAAGCTATGGAGAAGGACTTTCGGTCGGCACCAAGGTGCTTCTGGAAAACCATCCGGCACCTCAGGAGGGGGAAGCGAGGAACCATCCAAGCTGTGTACAGCAAGGGTGGGACCCTGCTGACTTCAACTGAGAAGGTTATCGGCCGGTGGAAGGAGCACTTTGAGGAACTCCTGAATCCGACTAACACGCCCTCTATGGTTGAGGCAGAGCTGGAAGCTGATGGGGGATCATCGTCAATTTCCCTGATGGAAGTCACTGAGGTAGTCAAACAACTCCACAGTGGCAAAGCCGCAGGGGTTGATGAGATCCGTCCAGAAATGCTGAAGGCTTTGGGTGTTGAGGGGCTGTCTTGGTTGACACGCCTCGTCAACATTGCGTGAAAGTCTGGGACAGTGCCTAGGGGTTGGCAGACCGGGGTGGTGGTTCCCCTATTTAAAAAGGGAGACCAGAGAGTGTGTGCCAACTACAGGGGTATCACACTTCTCAGCCTCCCTGGTAAAGTCTACTCCAAGGTACTGGAAAGGAGGGTTCGGCCGGTAGTCGAACCTCTGATTGAAGAGGAACAATGCGGATTCCGTCCTGGTCGTGGAAGAACAGACCAACTCTTTACTCTTGCAAGGATCCTGGAGGGGTCCTGGGAGTACGCCCATCCGGTCTACATGTGTTTTATGGATCTGGAAAAGGCGTATGACCGGGTCCCCCAGGTGATACTGTGGGAGCTGCTGCGGGAGTATGGGGTGAGGGGGGAACTTTTGAGGGCCATCCAATCCCTGTACGCCCAAAGCGAGAGTTGTGTCCGGATACTCGGCAGTAAGTCGGACTTGTTTCAAGTGAATGTTGGCCTCCGCCAGGGCTGCGCTTTATCACCAATCCTGTTCGTGATTTTCATGGATAGGATATCGAGGCGTAGTCGTGGAGGAGAGGGGTTGCAGTTCGGTGACCTGAGGATCTCGTCGCTGCTCTTTGCAGATGATGTGGTCCTTATGGCATCATCGGTCTGTGACCTTCAACAGTCACTGGATCGGTTCGCAGTCGAGTGTGCAGCATCTATACTAAACTTTGACACTTACAAGTCTGTGATAAGACAAATAGTCACAATAATATACAGTCAAAATAATTCATACTTAATTGCATATATCAATATTTGCTGTCGGAGCTCCGTGCGACGGGAGAATCAATGAGTAGCATTATATACTGGTCAACGTGTTATTTAAATACCAATATCCAATATCTTGTTTGCCACAAGATAGCCTAACATCTTTCATTGTACAATAAACAATCTCTTGTACAACAAAATTAACAAAACCAAGCAAAAGTCTCCTCTGGCAACATAACCGTTTCATTTATCAACATGTAGTGTAACTTAACGGACCCATCGGCCTCTCAACACCTCTCACTTCTCCCTCAGCCAGCTGAGACAAACTAGCTCGTTTACATTCTCAGATGTCAAGGCTGCTCTCTTCTTTTGCACTATGTTACGCTATCCGTAAATCTAAGAGCGCAATTAATCTGTGTTAATTTTTTTGTGATTAATTAATCGAAATTAACGCGTTAATTCAACAGCCCTAATAATAATAATAAAAAATAACATTAGTACCACAGTTAATATGTTATGGGTTCGATATAATACTGTTTGCACTCAGCAGTGCAGTCATTTCTTCCTGTAATCTACATTCCCATATGGAACATTAACCCTTTGAAGCATTTAAATGTCAAATCTGGTGAATTTTTACTTTGTAATTCAGGCGACTGGCCCTTTACATGATAACTTCCCTGATGATTTAACGTGGGCACGATTAAACCGTGATCTCGGATGAATCCCGACGTGCGTTTCAAACTCACGCGTGGACGAAGTTGGTGGTCCCGTCGATGGGGTCGATGATCCAGGTGGGGCTGTCAGTCAGGACACAAGCTTCACCTGCAGCCACAGACTCCTCCCCGATGAACCTGACACGTTAGGACAATAAAGAAAGTTTATCCATAGTCAACTACCCAGGTCACACACTGAGAGGGGCGGAGCCTCTTACCTGTGCGTGGGGAATTTCTCCTTCACTGATTGGATGATGAGTTTCTCCACCTTCAGGTCGGTCTGCGTCACCAAATCAACGGAGGAACTCTTCGTCATCACCGTCCTGTCTTCCTGCAGAGCCTCTTGCACCACCTGGCAGATGATGGCACAACCAGGTGGAACGTTAAAACACACACACACACACACACACACACACACACACACACACACACACACACACACACACACACACCTCTCCCGCGCTGCGTGCGGCGTTGACAGCGTGGTCCATGGCGTCCTGCCAGAGGTCAGCCATGTTGGAGGAGCAGCTCCTTATAAAGGAAAGAAATTTGTTTTTCTTAACTTTTACATTGCAGTTGATTTTATAACTATTAAACCATGTGGAGGACGCAGCTGGCTGTGCACGTTTTTGTATTAAATAATCTTTTGAGGTTTTAACAGATTATTAAGTGGTGGTGGTCTCGTGGTCAGGCTTCCAAATAGAAACACCGGAAGTTTGTCAGTTCAATACCAGGTGCTGCCACCATTGAGCCCTTGAGCTCCAGGACTGTCCCTGGAGTGAGTTCACTGTAAGTCGCTGGATAAACGCGTCTTCTGAATGACCTGTAATGTAATTAAGGAGCCGTATTAACCAACAGTACGTGATTACGTCAGAGAGCCGTCAGCTGTGCGTGCTGTCCCGCTATGTATTTGTACAACCGAAGCGGCTTTAAAACAGCAGATTTACGAACGGAGTTTGGTGGGACGGACGCTGAAGAGAAGCGACACCACAATAACATTAAGTCAGTAAATCTCACCTGCGGGCAGTAAATCTGTTGATAATCTGCTGCTGCTGCGAGTTAGTGGTTCTTTTCCGGGTTTACTTCTTCTCCTTCTTCTTCTCTTCCTTCTTGTTCTTCTTCTTGTTCTTCTCTTCCTTATCGGTGCAGCAGAGTGCTGCTGCCTCCTGCAGGTGAACTGAACACACTGCAGCTTCACGCAGAACCATGTCTGTGTATCATACTTGTCAACCCTCCCGTTTTTCCCGGGATTATCCCGTATTTTTCCTTCTATACTGTATTTCTCTGGTTTAAATATTTTCCCGTAATTATACCGTATTTTTAACCTTTCAAAAAAAAAGAGGCCTAATTTAAAAAGAGGCCTCCGGTAGAGCAGGTGGCAGTATTATGTTTAACATGAAAAATGAATGAATGAAAAACGTTATCCGCCAGTAAACACACAGAAGAAGAAAACATGGATGAGCGTCACAGTGAACGGGAGAGAGATGGAGACGCAGCTGTACCTGCCAACAAATGAGAGGAGACCTTCCTTTATTTAATAAAAAGCAGAGTCGGGCAAACTCATGCTTTTTGTAAAGTGTGCCATTCAGATGTTCGCTTTGCACACGGCAGAATAAGTGATGTTCGCCAGCATGAACAATCATCCAAGCACAAGCACGAGGCACAAACACACTCTGTCAATGACTTCATGTGTGATAAGAAGTGTGTCGGAGGACCAAGAGACCAGAGCTGAGGGACAGATGTTGATGCTTTGTGCTAAACATAATGTAGCTTCAGCTCGCCTTGAGGCAGGCACAGTCTGCAACCTATGTTTCATATACCTGTCAACATTGGAATTTCAAAATAAGACACATTTTTTTCAACATATTTATCGCCCATATTTTAACAGCTCTCAGCCCCCCAGCCCCCATGTAATGTAAATGTAAACACATAAGGGACAAGACACATTCAGGAAATACATGTTTATTTAAAGTATTTTATTTAAAAGTTAATATCAATTTATTTGATGATGGATGAGTTGTGTGGCTTTTGTTTCCCCCACGAGGACTTCATTGCGATGTCAGTCTGGAAACATGTCGCGACACTGCGACTGAAATCATCACAGAAGCTGAAGGCGACATTATGTTTAGCACAAACCAGCGACATCTGTCCCTCAGCTTTGGTCTCTTGGTCCTCCGACACAGTTCTTGTCACACATGAAGTCATTGACAGTGTGTGTTTTTGTGCCTCTTGGGCGTGCTCGTGCTCGTGCTTGGACGCTTATTCCGCCGTGTGCGATGCTAACATCTGAATGGCACACTTTACAAAAAGCACAAGTTTGCCCGACTCTGCTTTATTTTTAAATAAGGGAAGGTCTCCTCTCATTTGGTACTCACATAAAGTTTTAACTTGTTTGGTACAGCTGCGTCTCCATCTCTCTCCCGTTCACTGTGACTCTCATCCATGTTTTCTTCTTCTGTGTGTTTACTGGCGGATAACGTTTTTCAGCTCATGTTAAACATAATACTGCCACCTGCTCTACCGGAGGACACTTTACACTTTTTAAAATTAGGCCTTTCTTTTTGAAATGTTAAAAATACGGGAAAATATTTAAACGGGAGGAAAACGGGATAGAAGTAAAAATACGGGATAATCCCGGGAAAAACGGGAGGGTTGACAGGTATGACCACCCAACTGGTCTGTATTCTGAAGTTCTGTCTGAATTCTTATCAAGTTTAGTCCTTAAGACTCTTCAGTTGAAACAAAAGGCTGCAGCACATGTATTGACAAGAACTAGGAAACGGGATCATATTACTCCTGTATTGGCTGCTCTGCACCTACAAAGCCTTTAATGTTCGGGCTGCATCTTCTCCTAAAGATCTCATAGTACCTTACGAACCAACTAGAGCATTGCGCTCCCAGACTGCAGGGTTACTTGTGGTTCCTAGAGTCTCTAAGAGTACAATGGGAGCCAGAGCCTTCAGCTATCAAGCTCCTCTCCAGTGGAACCAGCTTCCAGTTTGTGTTCGGGAGGCAGACACACTCTCCACATTTAAGAGCAGGCTAAAGACTTTCCTTTTTGATAAAGCTTATAGTTAGGGCTGGCTCAGGCTTCTTCCATTTTGCCCCCTTTAATTGGTTTCTTTTAGGAAGTTTTTCCTTGTGCGATGTGAGGGTCTAAGGACAGAGGGTGTCGTATGTACAGTCTGTAAACACTGAGACAAATGTGTAATCTGTGATATTGGGCTCTATAAATACATTAAAAAAGAAAGAAGAAAAAGGAGAATAAACTGTAGAAACAGCAGGTCAGGTCAGAGGTCACGAGGAAGTGCCGGCACAAATGCCAATAGTCAGCTGACTGTAAAACAAGCATCCTGTTGGTTCTCACTGCTAATTCTATTTGAGACAGTTAATGTGTGTGTGTGATAATCTGCAGCAGGAACAATGTGTTTCTGAACTTGCACTAAACTCTACATTCAGAACTATGCATTTGTGAATCTCTTTAAAGTGTTTACTGTTTGTTAAACAAACTTCGCTTTTGTTTTTGATCATTTCTGAGACGATGACGAACAACACACTGATTCTGTAATCTGGGACACACACATTATTTTATCAAATCTATTGTGTATGGAGTATTTTTCTTAAAATGTGGTGACGTGTTTCTGGATTTCAGGATTCTTTTAGTTTGTTTTAATTGTCTTCTAACATCTTGGCACTATGTTGGGAATAAATGTTTTCAACATGTTATCTTAATAATCCATATACAAATGATATGTGAATCCGGTGAATCTAAAACGTCTGCAGTTTGTCCAGTAAAATGAACAGAGGTCACAGAAATTAGACACTTAGACAGCCAAAAAGAGAAAAAGATGAAACGAGGATAAAAACATTATTTTATGGGTTTTATTAAAAGTTTCATTGTGACACATCAAACAGGAAGTCGTCATTTGCCTTTCTTTATCTTGGACACTTTCTCTTTCCTCTTCTTCACGTGTTTCGGTACTTTGTTTTTTCTTTTTTCTCTCTGCGTTTCTTTCACCATCTTCTTCTTCTCCTGAAGGAAGAAAACACACAAAATGAAACAAAGTCTTTTTCTAGTCTCCCTGTCTGCTTCTGTGATAAAGAGAGAGAAACACCTTTTTGTCCTTCTGGGCTTCCTCACTCTGCTCCTGCTCCTGCTCCTGCTCCTCCTCCTCCTCCTCCTCCTCCTCTGAAGATGAAGACGAAGACTGCTCGTCCTGCAGAAGAGCAGGAACCTGAGGAGACGTCACACAGTCAGCCAATCAGAGGAGACGTCACACCAGTCCTCAGACTACATATGCACACATATATATTATATTATATTAATATATATATCCATCCATCCATCCATCGTCTACCGCTTATCCGGGATCGGGTCGCGGGGGCAGCAGCTCCAGTAAGGAACCCCAATCTTCCCTTCTCCGGGCCACATCCTCCAGCTCCGACTGGGGGATCCCGAGGCGTTCCCAGGCCAGAGAGGAGATATAATCTCTCCACCGAGTCCTGGGTCTTCCCCGGGGTCTCCTCCCAGCTGGACGTGCCTGGAACACCTCCCTAGGGAGGCGCCCAGGTGGCATCCTTACTAGATGCCCGAACCACCTCAACTGGCTCCTTTCAACGTAAAGGAGCAGCGGCTCTACTCCGAGTCTCTCACGGATGGCTGAGCTTCTCACCCTATCTCTAAGGGAGACGCCAGCCACCCGTCTGAGAAAACCCATTTCGGCCGCTTGTACCCGTGATCTCGTTCTTTCGGTCATGACCCAGCCTTCATGACCATAGGTGAGGGTAGGAACGAAGATCGACCGGTAGATTGAGAGCTTTGCCTTCTGGCTCAGCTCTCTTTTCGTCACAACGGTGCGGTAAAGTGACTGTAATACCGCCCCCCGCTGCTCCGGCCAATCTCTCGCTCCATTGTCCCCTCACTCGCAAACAAGACCCCGAGGTACTTAAACTCCTTCACTTGGGGTAATGGCTCATTCCCTACCCGGAGTAGGCAATCCACCGGTTTCCTGCTGAGAGCCATGGCCTCAGATTTGGAGGTGCTGATCCTCATCCCAACCGCTTCACACTCGGCTGCGAACCGATCCAGTGACTGTTGAAGGTCACAGACCGATGATGCCATAAGGACCACATCATCTGCAAAGAGCAGCGATGAGATCCTCAGGTCACCGAACTGCAACCCCTCTCCTCCACGACTACGCCTCGATATCCTATCCATGAAAATCACGAACAGGATTGGTGATAAAGCGCAGCCCTGGCGGAGGCCAACATTCACTGGAAACGAGCCCGACTTACTGCCGAGTATTCGGACACAACTCTCGCTTTGGGCGTACAGGGATTGGATGGCCCTCAAAAGTGACCCCCTCACCCCATACTCCCGCAGCACCTCCCACAGTATCACCCGGGGGACCCGGTCATATGCCTTCTCCAGATCCACAAAACACATGTAGACCGGATGGGCGTACTCCCAGGCCCCCTCCAGGATCCTTGCGAGAGTGAAGAGTTGGTCCGTTGTTCCACGACCAGGACGGAATCCGCATTGTTCCTCTTCAATCAGAGGTTCGACTACCGGCCGAACCCTCCTTTCCAGTACCTTGGAGTAGACTTTACTAGGGAGGCTGAGAAGTGTGATACCCCTGTAGTTGGCACACACTCTCTGGTCCCCCTTTTTAAATAGGGGAACCACCACCCCGGTCTGCCAACCCCTAGGCACTGTCCCAGACTTTCACGCAATGTTGACGAGGCGTGTCAACCAAGACAGCCCCTCAACACCCAAAGCCTTCAGCATTTCTGGACGGATCTCATCAACCCCTGCGGCTTTGCCCCTGTGGAGTTGTTTGACTACCTCAGTGACTTCCATCAGGGAAATTGACGATGATCCCCCATCAGCTTCCAGCTCTGCCTCAACCATAGAGGGCGTGTTAGTCGGATTCAGGAGTTCCTCAATGTGCTCCTTCCACCGGCCGATAACCTTCTCAGTTGAAGTCAGCAGGGTCCCACCCTTGCTGTACACAGCTTGGATGGTTCCTCGCTTCCCCCTCCTGAGGTGCCGGATGGTTTTCCAGAAGCACCTTGGTGCCGACCGAAAGTCCTTCTCCATAGCTTCTCCGAACTTCTCCCACACCCGCTGCTTTGCCTCTGATACGGCAGAAGCTGCCGCCCTTCTAGTCCTTCGATACCCTGCAACTGTTTCCGGAGTCCTCCCGGATAACATAACCCGGAAGGACTCCTTCTTCAGTCGGACGGCCCTTTACCGCCCCTTGAGGCACCTAAGACCTTGAGACCACAGCTCATCACCGCAGCTTCAGCAATAGAGGTTTTGAACATCGCCCACTCAGGTTCAATGCCCCCAACCTCCACAGGGATGGCTGAAAAGCCCCGCCGGAGGTGTGAGTTAAAGATCCCCAGGACAGGGGCTTCCTCCAGACGTTCCCAGTTCACCCGCACTACCAGGTCTGTCCAGAGTCTTCCCCCACCCCTTGATCCAACTCACCACCAGATGGTGATCAGTCGACAGCTCCGCCCCTCTCTTCACCCGAGTGTCCAAAACATGCGGCCTCAGGTCAGATGATACGATTACGAAATCGATCATTGACCTTTGGCCTAGGGTGCTCTGGTACCACGTGCACTTATGAGCATCCTTATGTTCGAACATGGTGTTTGTTATGGCCATTCCATGGCTAGCACAGAAGTCCAATAACAAACGACCGTTCGGGTTTAGATCAGGGAGGCCCTTCCTCCCAATCACGCCTCTCCAGGTGTCTCCATCGTTCCACGTGTGCGTTGAAGTCTCCCAGCAAGACTACGGAGTCCCCTACTGGAGCCCCCTGCAGGGCTCCCTTCAGGGTCTCCAAGAAGGCGTGGAGGTAAGCCCCACCAGATCCAACTGGTTAGCGCTCCACCTCCCGCACTAGTTCCGGCTCCTTCCCCCACAGAGAGGTGACGTTCCACGTCCCCAGAGCCAGCCTCTGCTGCCCGGGTCTGGTCCGTCGAGGTCCCTGACCATCACTGCCACCCATGTGACAGCGCACCCGACCCCAGCGTGTGTAATATATATATATACTATATATATATATATATTTATATATATATATATATATATATATATATATAATATATATATATATGTGTAGATATATA
>NC_041370.1:26368862-26578862 GCF_900634415.1 Cottoperca gobio | reverse complement strand
TGTAATTATTAGAGCTTGGTTTTGTTGATGCACTTTTGTATTGGATTTTGTATGTATTGTATGTATGTATTGTAGCTACACTCTTATCTTATAATTTAATTTAGTGTATTCCACATAAGAAAGACAAATGTGACTAAAAGATTAATTAGGCATACTGTATATCTTTACCATTGAACTGTTTGACATTCAGTGTCCTATAGATCCTAACATGCAACACAAACCACTAACCACTGTGAAATATGATCAGCATTATTGAATGTGTGAGTATATTTCACACACTTGTTGTTTGCTTATGTTTGTTATAGAGGAGGATCTCTTCATTCATTAAAGCTATTTATATGTTTTACTAAAATGCAAGCACATTAAAAATTGTATGACTTCATCATCCTTTTACAGTCCAGGACAGCCACAGAACCGGAAGTCGTTCTGGTATGCCATCTTGAAGACCGTCCCAAAGCTTATTTCTGCTTGGAGGATCGAGGAGCGATGAGCATGGATACACCAGAGCAGCCTTCACGGAACTCTTTTACCAGCTTACGCACCCTCTTACTGCATATCAGTAAGATATTGATTGGACGCTGCAGCTGATCGGACTGATCTGATACATCTCAACATCACTGGAGTTTCATACTGGAGTGAAGACAGATAACAGATTAAACTCTAGTGCATCACTTTAAAGATGTATATGGTATTTGTTTTCTAATTTACCATCTACTTAAAAAATAAGTTAACTGTAAATCTAAACAACAAAACGGATCACAAACAACTTTCATCATTTATAAGAAAGATTTTTCTCTTGATCTGTTATTTCTCCCATCAACTTTTATTATGGATACAATTCAATCAGAGAGAATCGTCTGTCAGCAAGAAACACTATTTACATTTTTATTTACCGTCATCGCCATTCATGTGAGGTTGATCATTCCTGAGCGCCAGATTTGATATGAATTATGTATTTTCCCTGAAACATTAAGCCTAATAAGAAATGATCAAATTCAAGGTTATTAAATAATGAGTTCACAATCAGAATATCAATACATATTGACACAAATAATATAAATGCATAGAAAAGGTCCCTGTGCCTCTAAGATGAACACAGTATAAAGACAGACTGCAGGTTGTTATTCATGTGCATGTGTTTGTTAGACAGGGACCTGATACTGCTGCTCTGGCCCTGATAACTGTCTTTATTAGTATTAGCACAAACTTTGTCAACAGTCTGTACAGATGGTTTCCTTGCATCTCTCCATGTATCCCCGATAGGAGGGACTAAGACGAAAGTGAGGGACACGTTGAGGCAATTTAAGAGACTTTGGATGTACCCTTGGATGAACCCTCTTTGTGTGTAAAATGTGTGCGTGTAGAACTGAGATCTACAAATGCCTTTTAGATTCACAAATGTCTGTTCGAAAGTTGTAAATGTTCGAAAGATATTCACAAATGCTCTTTATTTAGTTGTACATTAATTTAATGTATTTACAGTTTTTTATTTATTTGTGGAATATGTTTGTGTATTTACAGATCTGTCATTTTTGTAAAATCTTTTTTTGAGTTCACAAATATGTTTTTGTCTCTGTGGGAGGTGATTTAGATTTACATATTACACATTTACACACGGATTATTGATCTGTTCACACAAATAATATTGAGTTAAACCCATCTCCATAATACGCCCATGGTATATGAGGGTGGAGGAGCCGAGGAAAAGGAGTGGAGGCAACAGGCATTTAATAAAATGAGAAATCCTTTCCTTGGAGCCCGTCATTTTAAAACGATGTCAAATAAATATGATGTGAGCACAGCTGCATCATCTGTCCATTGTTTTGTTATACCTGAAACAACAGCGAGTGGCCAATTATTTTTGTTGTTTTTGCTATTTTTCTAAAGAAACATAAAAGTTTAAACAGAGGGGGGGAATACAACTGAGGGAGTATGGATTTCGTACTTTATATATTATAGTATTATAATTTCTCTTTCTGTGTCTCTCTGTGTCCGTATGACTGGTATAAACCTTTTTTTTAAATCAATTTTCTCCGACAGCACTCGTACCGGAGCTCCGACAGTCGCCGTGATATTTTCTCTTCACTTTAGCGCTGGACTTTCCGCGTTCAAGCCGAGTTTCGCAGCTTTCAGCCGAGTGGTGGTTAGACGGCAAACGGCTCTCCTGGGACTCAGTAACGCACACAAAACCACTTGTAGCTGCTGAATCACCTGCATCAGGACGATGCACCTTCACGTTAGATTATTGATTTAATTTTTTTTAACTGACCCTGTCTACAGCCATCGAGCCATCTTGCCAGCTGACCGCGGCTCACATTGACCATCACATCATTTATGACGTAAGATCGTTAAACCATACCTGTCAACATTGGAATTTCAAAATAAGGGAAATTATTTGCCGGACTCCGCCCATATTTTAACAGCTCTCAGCCACCAATGTAAACGTAAACACATAAGGGACGGGTATATACATTCAAGAAATACATGTTTATTTAAAGTATGTATTACTTGTACAGACATGTTTATAAGATGTATGTATTTTATTTGATGAGTTATTATCATCAATTTATTTGATGATTGATGAGTTGTGTGGCTTTTGTTTCCACCACGAGGACTTCCTTGCGATGTCAGAGTCGGGAAACATGTCCACTACACTGCGACTGAAATCAACGCAGAAGCTGAAGGCTACATTATTTTTAACGCAAAGCATTGACATCTTTCCCTCAGCTTTGGTCACTTGGTTTGCCTCCGACACAGTTCTTGTCACACATGAAGTCATTGACAGTGTATGTTTTGTGCCTCGTGTTTGTGCTTGGACGATTGTTCATGCTGGCGAACATCGCTTATTCCGCCGTGTGCAAAGCTAACATCTGAATGGCACACTTTACAAAAAGCACGAGTTTGCCCGACTCTGCTTTTAATAAATAAGGGAAGGTCTCCTCCCATTTGTTCAGGCACTTACATAAAGTTGTAACTTGTTTGGCAGGTACAACTGCGTCTCCATCTATCTCCCGTTCACTGTGACTCTCATCCACGTTTCGTCTTCTTCTGTGTTATTGTTCCTGTTTTCTTCTTCTGTGTGTTTACTGGCGCATAACGTTTTTCAGCTCATGTTAAACATAATACTGCCATCTGTTCTACCGGAGGCCACTTTACACTTTTTTTAATATGCCTATTTTTATTTATTTTGAAAGGTTAAAAATACGGGATAATTACGGGAAAACATTTAAACGGAAGAAAAACGGGATGGAAGTAAAAAGTACGGGATAATCCCGGGAAAAACGAAAATTCCTTTGTTGAAAATGCCTGGAAATTATTTTATGATGGTTTCATTATAATTGTTGATAGGCCCGCCCCCTTAAGAAAGTACAGAGTAAAAGGCTGATCTGATGGTTCACATCAGATCTCTCTGATTTACTTCATGAGCATAATGTGGCATGGTCAAAAGCCAGGAGTAAGGTCTTGGGTCGGATCGGCTGCTCTTTAGGCAGCTGCAAAATGCATGCCCTGCAATATTATTTTGGACACTTGGTGGCGGTGATAAAATGCACTAGGCTGTCAGGGTGCACAGGTGACAGGAAATTGGTGACAGGACAGAGGTTCAAGTAAACAGTTCTCACCAGTGAGCTAACCGAACAGTACAGTGAGAAAGCCGAATAAGACGGTGATCAACCTACAACTAGTGATGGGCAAATTAAGCTTTTGTGAAGCACTGAACCACTTCAGCCAATTGTTTCGGAAATGGGTTCATTACTTGAAGCTTCAGGTACAGTGACCTCTACTGGCGAAGTGCAAGGCTGAAGTGGATTTAAAGTATCTTTGCCTTGAAAATTCTTTGACGCACACATCTAAGACTGAATATCATGTTCTATTTAAAAATAAAGATTGATTATTGTGTGTTTGTGTTATTGAGAAGAGAGTGCTGGGGGGGAAATGTGGGCTTATTAGGCTTTAAATGATAGTACAGTTTAAGATAAGGGAAATGAAACGCAACAGATGGACACTGGTTGGATTCAAACCCCAGGCTGCTGCTGCAAGCCTTTAATTGAGGGAATGCCTGCTCTATGAGCTGCGCCACTGGGGCTGCGCATTTTAATGCGGGATGTACATTATTCTTTTAACAGATTTAGATCTGGTTTCTTTACTTGCACACAAGGAACAGATGATTCTGGCGTGTATAAAAATTGTTTCGCTAGTTGGCGGGCTCCATAATGATCAAATACAAATGCAATACCAACAACTCAACAACTCAACAGCAATAATGCATTCTACGACAACAACCCACAAATTGTGCATTGTTTAGAGCGGTTATGAAGTGTTGAGGCGCTCAAATTCAAAACTGTCTCAACCTGTCAGAATCGAGACGAGGCAGTGGCAGTGAATCACCTGATTGGTCCGCGAACCAGTCCGGTGATTCATTCAGGAAATGAAGCAGTTATTGCTTCGGACGTCATATGTCACGTGATTTGAAGCAAGCTTCAAAGCAGTGGTTCTATGTAATTGTAGTCCAGAGTTTGAAGCACGTATCGAAGCTTCAGTATCACACTGCCATCACTACCTACAACCGAACCAGCTACTCAACCAGAACAGTGAGAGACTACAACAGTGACAGTGATAGACCCAAACAACGGCACCAACTATATTCTACAACCCAAACCCATCCATAACTACAACGGGAAGCAAAATATCTGCGTAAGAACCCACACACCTACCTGTGTAGATGGCATAAGAACATTGGAACATTTGAAATTGGAAATTGTGCCATTACATTGTTAATGAACATTTTATTGCCTCTTATTCCTTGTTTGACTCTCAGAACATACCTCAGGGAGCCCCTACTCGCTCTGAAGGACTTGTCTGCCAGGGTCAACCCTTTACTTTTAATCCAGTAACAGTCTCAGAGGTGCATAAAGCCCTGAAAAGTTTAGACATAAGAAAATCAGCATACTTTTTAAAGTTAGCAGCTGATTTCATCGCCTCGCCCTTGGCTTATCTTTTCAATCTATCCCTGGATATCTGCTTTTGTTCTCCCACTGTTGAAAGGGGGTGACCACACTCTCCTAAACAACTACAGACCCATCTCCAAATTGTCTGTCTTCACTGAGGGCCACATACAGAAAATATATGAAGGGCTGGGCCACTCACACGAGGTGAGGTATATTGCCTTAAAAAAAATCTATCAAATGCAGGTAGATTATGATTGGTAATTGAATATGCTGAAGGATGGCAGCCTCCATCACAGCTTTCTATTAATGAGGTTTCATTGAATTTGTTACAATAAGGGTTTGCAGCTCATTCTCAAAACAGGAGCCTCAGATTGCTTCTTAGTCAGGATGGTGATCCCCTTCACAGCCCTGTATAAAGGGGGGGAGGGATATCTCAAGCTTGTTAAACAAATACGTTATTGGGCTTGTTAACACATCAACTGACTGTAATTAGAAAATGTTAGCAACTTTAATTGACTGAATTTATTGACCTTACATAAATACTGTGTAATATATGTTTTAACTCTCCTATAATGGGAACAGCGTTGCACTCAGTGGGAGCAGTGATGCTGTGCTTTGGACTAAAGGATGCTGCAGGTCAGGAGTAAATTTGGTGTTTGAGATACGAAGGACATCACAGAAATGTTTGCTCACATATATGAGCTCATCATTATTTGTGCTCCGGTAGAAGTCGGGGAGAGAGAGAAGCTGATGTTTATTCTTCAGGGAATTATCGTATATAATAATAATTATTATTATTATATAAGTTCTAGTTGCAGACTCTTAAACTTCTTCTGCATTGATCAGCTCAATTTCTTTCTCAATGATAGAAAAATCTTGGAAGTGCTGACTGAATTCTGTCATGAGAGACGTGATCACAGACACATATTTCCCCTTGTTATCAGAAAGGTTGGCCATTGGAAAATCACATTTGATTTGGGACAGCGTGGGGAAGTGCGCAACATTGAAGTTGCGTAGTTGTGTCTCAAAGAGACGGAGCTTCACACAGAATGCTTTCATGTGCGCAGTAGGTTCTTGTTCAGTGTTGAGATGACCAGTAAGATCAACTAAAAATACCAGGTCTGCCAAACATGGAGGGTCACTCAGTTTATGAAGAGGTCGGTCCCTCTCTTTAAAAAACAGATCGATTTCTGATCTCAGGGAATAAAACCGCTGCAGCACGGAGCCGCGACTCAGCCAGCGCACATCAGAACTGTGGAGTACGTCCCCGTATTCAGCATCGACTTCAGACAAGAAAGCTTGAAATTCTCTGTGGTAAAGTCCTCGTGCATGAATTATGTTGTGCCCTTTAGACTCCTAAAACCAAGCAGCTCTTCCGTAATGCAAAAGTTATCGTCAACTCCCCGCAAAAAAACAATGAATAGCTGTGCGGTGTCTGTCTCATCTGTGCTCTCATCACATGCAATCCAGTAAAAATCTAAAGCACAAGCTTTATCTGACACTTGATGTTTTAAGTCAACTGACAAGTCAAAACTGTGTTTCTGTGTTAGAACTAAGAAGTACAATACATTCAAGCGCAAGTTTCTATGGACCACGGCAGTTGGCCCGCGGGCCGTAGTTTGGACACCCCTACTGTAAATGCTTTGATTGTTAATGTTATGATTGTGACTTTTGATTTGTCTGTAACTGTGCTGCTGCCTATCTTGGCCAGGACTCTCTTGAAAAGAGATTTTTAATCTCAATGAGACCTATCCTGGTAAAATATAGGTTAATAAATAAATAGTATATTTTAGCAATGTATATAATTTTATATATTGCTATAATATAACAATATATGTATTATAGTTTTAATATATTTTATTGTGTGTATTTACTGCAAATGTTTGTATGAAAAGTAGCTGTGGCAGTGGGTTGTGGTTAGGGCGCCGGCTGCTGGGGAGAGACAGGAGTGTCCCAGCTGGAGGCCAGACAGCTGAACGGAATCAGGTAATCAGTCACATAATAAATGCATGGTGATGGCCTGGTTCTGTTCTCTTGCAGTAGGCTGGGTTCGAGATTAGACGGAGACGCTTCTGCAGCCACGACGCAGAGCAGCCTGGAGAGCAGCGGACAGCAGAGCGACCGACAGGAGAGCGACCTGTGTCAGCTGTGCCTGTGTATAACCCTACCTGTGTGAGAATTAAGCGTGTGATAATTAAGCGTGTGAGAATTAAGCGTGTGTGAATTAAGCGTGTGTGTGAGAATTAAGCGTGTGTGTGACACTACACCTCCTCTCTGTCATAATTATCCCTGACTGTGGCCAAGAGGGTCCACAGTAGCTTACTATAAAAAATAAAGATAAATATTTTATATATTTCTAAATATATATTTATATATACACACATACACACACATACTTCTGTCATAGTATGTTGATGATGTGAAACATATTCTGATTCATTGATTCACAATGCCGACTTTGTCCTAAAAATATGTAAATGGTAAATGAATGAAGCGTCTTTCTAGTCTTCTGTCCACTCAAAGCGCTTTTACACTACATGCCAACATTTACCTATGCACACATACATTCATACACTGATGGCAGGCCATACTGCTCTTTATCTCATGTAGTGCTCATTCACACACTCACACACCAATGGCTATGCCTATGTATTACACAGTGAATATGTATTTTAATATAATGGACAATTGTGGTACTTGTATTGCACCAGGTATACCTTCATTAAGTGTTTACAAAGTAGGTTCTTTTCACTAAATACTGTATATGTGGTCAAATGAAAGGTGCATGCTGTGTTGTGTTGTGTGTGTCAGTCAGTAAGCAGCTGTCCACAGCTTCATCCTTCAGCTATATTGTGAAGATGCTGTCCTGTGCCTTACAGATAATGATTAATGTACTATTTTTCCAGACCATGCAAATATCAATGTGTGCATGCAGTATCAACATGTATAAAAAAAAAAATATTAACATATCCAATGTTCTGGGCTCACTCGCTCAGCTCACTTGTTTGACTGAGCTTGCGGGTTCATCTCCAGATGTTTGAAATAAACTCACAAAAAGACCAGGGTTGAATACTGAAACTGCCACCCACCACACTTCAAAAATACACGTAAAACAGCTGTCTGTCGCCACAGCTGTACACACGATGAAGGTTGGACTCCTACTTTGTCAAGTATCGACATAAATCCATATAGTCTCTCTACACAACAGTGCAGCTGGTTGGAACAAATCCTCCAATGAAAAGCAAGGTGCTCATAATTTATGTGTAACATTAGACAACCACCTTTCTTTTGAAAACCAAGTGATGGATGCAGTTGCTGCTTCTTTCAGCAGAGGGCCATATAGCCAACGTTAAAATGAACTCTAAGGATTATTTAAATTTCAACTCATTTGTCAAGCATAACAGTGGGAAACAGACCAGTGGATTCTAGAAAGGTTTGGCTCTTATTAGTCTTCATCCATTCACTTGGGAATACAGATTGAGTTTTTCAAACTAGAATCAGAGAGATTAGTTTACAGTTTACCACAATAAACAGTCACCACTGATCTTAACAGGAAATGTGTTCATACAGCAGGTTGGGATGTTTAAATGAATGCAGAAACGAATGCAGAGACATTAGTGAACTGCATGAGACCACCACTGACTTCACATGCATGCAATGGTTTTATAAGGCAGGAAAAGAGGAAAACTGCTGAGTAATGTAAACAATGCAGGTTTAAAAAATAAAAGCTTTACGAATGTTTCAAGGTGGGAAATGCAGTCAACATGTTTGTCCTAAGGTTATAACCGTCAAACCAAGGATTTAAGATCTGATTAAGTTTCCTTTTTATAGAGTTTTGCAATAAAATAATTATCTAATCATGTTTTGTAGATTTACTTGTACTGTCATTGTTAACAGCTGGTGTTAAAAGGTCGTCATATGAAGAGACTGAACCAAACTAACAAAGTGTGTACAGTAAAGTGTGTACAGTGTGTTTAACACAGCCTGCCCTGCTCTAAGTAGTTATTTTCTGTAAGTGCTGCTCGTCCACTGCATGGGACAGTGCCCATGGAAAAGCTGGGGGAGGTGGGCGAGTCGACGCTGGTCTGAAAAGGAATTTGACATAATGACATTTGTAAGGATTATAACTTTAAGGACATACAAATGAAACCTGCAACAAGTGCCCTGTGATTGTGTAATGACATGTGTGGCATCATGCTCCCTGCCTGTGGAGCAGACAGCCGGGAATGCTTGCAGACTGCACATCTGTCAGGAGGGTCACTGCACACGTCCTGACATGACACCAAGGTGATCAAAGGCATGTTCATACTGGTTAGCTTCAACTAACATATTGCCTTAAAAAGAAAAACAGAGACTCTCGAAGCAGTGTCACAGTTTACTTTTTGCATTTTGTTTACTTTGTTAGTTTTTTATTCATCAAAAATCAGGACCATAGATAGGATTTTAAAGAATACTAAGGTCCAAGTTCCCCAAAAACACCAACAAAAAGTCCTCAGGCTGGTAACAGCCCCGACAATGCTGCTGTGAAAGCATTAAATTTCCCCCTATGGATTCTATCGCTGCCAAAGGTCAAACATATTGCATCCTTACAGACGTCTACTGTAAGAACAAAGGTGAAGTCGGCATCATTTGATTATAGAGTAGTATCAAACAGTCAGATGTGTTCACTATCATGCCTCTGCATATCTGTGAATGGACATGTCTCTAAAAGTGGACCATGAAGCATGAATAACATGGACAAGACCTCAGTGTTTTCAGTCGAAGCTTCAGCAGACTGCCACTTCCTAGAGTTACTGTAAGTTAGTGTATTTGCTTGTAATAGAAGGCCTCAAATGTGTGCAGTGTGACAGAGCTAGGGTGTATAAAATAGTGGTTAATTATTCCATGTGCTTAGAGAAGATTGTACCATTGCAGTTTGGTCACATTGCTTGGAGTAACATAGTAAAGGGCAGATTTGTCAGTGAGGAGGCAGCTTTTCCTGAGTCAGACTTACACATACAATAGACTTAGAGTTAAATACAGACAGTGATGATTAGCTAACAGTCTCACAACAGTCAGTGCAACTCTATTCCATGCTCTAAGTCCAACACAGGTCTCTTTTCTGGCGTGAAGTCCCTGTCTGTCCTCTCCACGTAGCGCTGCAGGGTGCTGTAATACTGCTCACTCTTGGAGAAGGTGTAGAGTCCAGAGATCTCCTCCCATGACTTGTGATTGGGGAAAGGGAATGGAGCAGGGTCTTTGTTCTCAAAGAAGCTCTGCAGGTTTCTCTCGGCCAGCTTGTCTGCGTATTCCGCAGTGAAGGTCTCAAAGTGCTCCTTCTCTTTCTCCACATAGCGTTTCCAGAATGTGAGTTGCAGGAAGCTGACTTTGGAGCGACAGTTTGTGCAGCAGGTACCCAGGAGGCCCCCCATGGCAGCAATAATGATGACACACCAGCCCAGGATCTGCAGACACACTTCAGTGATGAACACTATGAAATCATAGTGTCATACACATAGTGATAAATAGTTCAACTTTAAACATTGTATATCTGCCTCGTGTATCGGATGTCATAGCGATATCATCAGGATTATCTCAGATATATATATATATGCAGGATCAGTTGGACTCCCTATGAATTGCTGAATCATCAGATTTAGTGGATCTGCAATTCTCTAGATACTGTGTGTGTGTGTGTGTGTGTGTGTGTGTGTGTGTGTGTGTGTGTGTGTGTGTGTGTGTGTGTGTGTGTGTGTGTGTGTGTGTGTGTGTGTGTGTGTGTATGTGTGTGTGTTACCTGTGACTGGGCCCGGAACATGAGCAGCAGCTCCATGCGCTCATCACTGGTTAGTCTGGAGCGGTCACAGGGCACCCGGGCCAGCTCCTCCCGACACTTCAACGTCTTGTTTTTACAGAACAGATCCACCACCAGGTTATCATCCAGACCACTGACAGCACACTCATAAAAGGTCCCATTGAGCAGGGCCACACAGAGCCACATTACAGGAGCCACACAGGCTCCAGTGAAGATGCTCATGAACACCCTGAGGCAGCCCGAGCAGTTCCCCCGCGGGCACAGCTTCATGGGGTTGAGGCAACAGCCGGTGTAGAGCCTCCACAACCTGCTGCTGAAGAACAGACCCAAGACCAGCAGCACTGCAGCCGGGCCCAGCAGGAAAGTCAGTCCATAGGCGAAGTTCTGATCGTGGTTGCACGGGCACTGAAAGGAAACCATGGAAAATACTCGCTCCCCACCTATAGTTAGCAGAGCCATGAAACTGTAGCCAATGGTGGCTTTCTGGTTCATGAAGAAGCGCAGGACGGTCTGGAAGTTATCCATGGCATCTGCGGTCAGGTCTCGGACACACTCCACCAGAAATGATCCAAAGTGAAAGACAGAGAGTGAAGAGCGAAAGAGTTGAGTGTTATTTCCTATCCAGTGTTCTTTGTTTCACAGCTGAAGACAAGCCTGTCTGTGCCTCTCCCTTTGGCTGCCTGTCTTCTCTTCAGGCTCCTCCTTCAGTCAGCCTGACGCTCCCTCCCTCCCAAACCTCTTTTCTCACCACATACTCCTTCTCAAAAGTGAAGTCTCTGCTGCACTGCCACTAAAGGGGAAGGTACAGCCGCAACTATACGCAGTTACAGCTTCACTCTTCCTCTTCCCTTTCTATGTTCACATTTACATCCCTCTTTATATGCTTCCCTTTACAGCTCTTATTGTGTTGAGGCAATCATTCACGAAAATGCTGCTGGTCTAGTTTTTATAACCTAGACCTTATCTGTGCCAGACATGGGAATGTAGCCTGAAGCAAAGAAACAGAAAAACACACCAGAAAAACTGTTTCTATTCACTTTTATATGAAGCAGTCATTTATAGGACAGGAGAAGAAGGACAACGTGATTTGTTTCTCTTCATGCACATACACTCACCAAACACAAACTCAGTTCATCTGACAGCAGAGTGCATTCAACAAGCAAGAAATAAACCATTTGTATCTGGGATGACAAAATGTGCACAAGGGAAAGTATACATGCAGAAAATGATAGAGAACAGAGCATATTCATTCTTTTGAAACATTTCCATAGAGAACATACCAGTGTTACAGAGACAGAGAGAGCCTGAGCAGCAGAGTGCACAAAGGAAGTGGTCACATCCTCTTAGTGGTTTCTCTTCCATTCCTATTAGAGAGACTGAAACCCTGTGAGTGCTTTATACAGGAAACCCCTCTATATCATTATCTGCTGCTACTACTGTAGCACTTAGTAAAATGCCTGTATACAGGGTGTCACAAATAAACACATTCATTTCATCGCTGAATGTGTGCATGTATGTATGCATTCAGTGGTCTACTGATGAAGATGACGGCCTCACTGTTGCTGTTGTTCATTCGTCATTAATACCACCGTTCTGTTTTGAATTGCCCTCTCGTGTCATCCTATATATTTATTCCATTAAAAACGTTTTTTGGAGTTTGTCTTTACACACTAGGTGTCCTTATTGTCTTTAACAATTTGGGTTTCGTGTACATTTGGTTGAAACTTTCATGTTCCCTTCAGAACCAATCATGGAGCAGACACAGACCTCATCATGGTTTGAGAGGTTTAGAGCATTTAGCTTTTTCTTCCATGTCTTTTTCCTTTAATATCAGCCACAACTTGTGGTTCAAACTATGTTCAATTATGCAAGGTATTTTCACTGAGGAACACTGTTCACACTTACTTTCCGAAGCAGATCTACAACCTCTGGTCACCTCTGGCCTAATCTCTAGGCCATAGATCTATCACAATCATATATGGATCATGTGATAATTGTGATGCTTAAGCTGGTGATGATGACTGCAATGGTGATGTTATCATGATGATAGAGATCATCTCACAAATTGTCCACATTAAACTCTGTATAAAAATATATGGTTTTCTGCATTTCTGTGTGGCTGGATGCTCTCTTAAAGGTCCAGTATTTTAGTGGCATCTAGAAGGGAGGTTGAACCCCCCCTGCTCCCTTAACAAGCGTGTCAGAGAACTACGGTGGCCTTCAGGTGACGTAGAAAGGTGAAAGTCCCTCTCTGGACAAACTCTGGTTTGGTTTGTCCGTTCTGATCTACTGTAGAAACATGGTGGTGCAACATGGAAGAGGACCTGCTCCCTATGTAGATACACAACAATTCTTAGTTTCAGCAGATTATACACTGATGAAAACAATTTCTGAAAACATATGTCCTAAATCCTACATACTGGACTTAAATATTTAAACAAATACATTTTCCTTTAAAAACATCATGTAAGGCGACCTCCATCCATGCCACACACAAGTCTTTCATCATCACTGCCCCATGGCTCTATGAGCAATTCACCAACATTATCAGCAGTATCCAGCACACGGGTGTAACCCTACAGAACATGCTTTGATGCCGAAAAAGCTTGTCACAGCGACATCCTGCCATCGTCGACAAAGTCAAGAACAGCAGGGGTGTCGTCAGCAGGCTCGCTTGACTTGACCGAAGCCATCCTCATCATCACATTGTTGGTCTCCTGCCAGTCCTCCACATACCGGTGCAGGGTGCTGTAGTAGTGGTCTTTGGTGCTGAACTTGTAGAGGGAGGAGATCTTCTCCCAGGCCCTGTTGGAAGGTGTGAGGATGTTTTCAGGCAGTTTGTGGTTGAAGAAGCTCTTCAGGTTCCTCTCAGCGAGCTCTTTGGCATGTTTAGTGCTGTATGAATCGATCAGGTTGCTCTCCTCTTCAACATATGATCTCCAGAATTTGAGCTGCAGGTAGCTGATGGGGGAGGTGCACCGAGCCACGCAGGTCAGCAACAGGTTAAACAACATGAGGGAGGCGATGATCAGCCAGCCAAGAATCTGTGGCCACACAGAATGGATTTAGAATCAGCTCTACAGTCACTTAGATATATGTCACACATTAATAGGTGAAATGAAAGGATACAATTACAATGTTTTATGCAGCTTTGTATGTTAATGGCTTCAATTGACACAAGAACGGTCTACATGTAATACTGAAGGACTGGAAGGATCTGTCAACATGTCTCCTGTGTGCTGAATTCACCTGACTACACATCTGAATTGGAAACATGACTTTAGCACACAAAAAGGAAGTGCACAGACTTTGAAGGTAAACATATTGAAAATGGTCAGAACACTTTTTAAACAGGTGCATGTTAAATCAATAAAATGAATGAACCTGAACATTTTTGAACAGAAAAACCCTCAAAATGTTAATCTGATGTCACATTTCAAAAGGACATATACACATCTGCTAGTACACAGCATCACAATATTGTATTGCGGATGGTATTTCATCCATTCTTCTTTATGTAACTTGTTAAGGTTTTGATGAGTGCACAACTCTCAAGTTCACAAGGTCTTGTATTTCTTAAAAAAGCTCTCAGTAGTTATGTTTCATATTTACATTCATATGTAGGTCTTCTCAAAATATAGCTTATAGCTTATTTACTTCCTTCTTTATTTCTTGCCCATAGGCCAAGGAAACGTTTCAAATGTTAAACGTTTTAAATGTTAAACGTTTTAAATGTTAAACGTTTTAAATGTTAAACGTTTTAAATGTTAAACGTTTTAAATGTTAAACGTTTTAAATTAATTTAATATATATTACAGTATAATATTCTCATCACTATACCAACATCACCACTTTACTAAGACAAATTCCTCAGGTGACTGAATCAAATCAAATCAAATGTATTTATAAAGCCTAATATCACAAATGACATATTTGTATGGTGGGCTTTACAGACTGTACAGGATACGACCCCCTCTCTCCTTACGGCCCTCGCACCGCACAAGGAAAAACTCCCCCCCAAAAATGGAAGCATTTGAACTATTTTGTCTGTATAGATATGGTCGTGTTTAGGGAGAATGATGAGCACTGACCTGAGACTGAGCCCTGAGGGTGAGCAGAACACCCTGTCTTTCATCCTGCAGGACCCTGCTGCCGGGACCGCAGGGGAACCTGTGCAGCTCCTGCTGACACTGGAGGTTATTTTCTCCACACAGGTGCTTGTTGTAAACGCTCACATTGGTCCCAGTCATCGCACACTCGTAGTAATTCCCGTTGAGCAGAGCCACAGCTATCCAGCTGGAGGGCGCCACCAGCACGGTGGTGCTGACCTGGCAGAGGACCGTGCCAGCGACAGCCAGCTTCCTCAAGCGGCACAGCTTCAACTTGGCCCTGCGTTGCTGCTGGCACAGGCCCGTCAGCAGCTTCCACGTCTTCTTACTCAGGATGTAACCCAGCAGCAGGAGAGCCAGAGCAGGCACAAGCAAGAACACTGTGCCGTAGAGGAAGTTGAGGTGATTGCAGGGACAGCTGAAGACCACTGAGGAGAAGATCTGCTCTCCTCCTGCTGTGAGCAGGGCCACCAGCCCAAACCCGAGGTTCGTCTGTTTGTTGGCAATGTTCACTACCGTCTTAAACTTATCCATCTCTGACAACTGTGTGACAGACACTGACTGATACTTTCACTTCCACCTCTTTATGCCTGCCTGCCTGTCTGTCCGTCGTCATCACTCAGCCCCCCACTGTCAGAGACTCTGCTCACCATAGCCTGCGTGCTTTATTGAGCACGTTCCGCTATAACAGGAGGAGAACACACCTGTAACACAGTTACACACTCACAACAGTGGTAGAAACGTGTTCACGTTGTGACACGATGCTCACAAATATACAAAAGAAAAGGATTTGATGAAAACTAGCTTGAAAGGGAAATGATCGCCTGTGGATGAATGTTGTCACTAAAACAGATATTACTCATATGACTAGATTGTAATTAATGAATATAAAACAATTATTGTAGACACATTTTCAATTAGAGTAAACACACTATATACAATATTTATTGTTTTAATTAATTAAAAACATGACAGTTTGAACTTTACAAAGTCCACCATGTTAATCAACAGTAGACTCTTTAGTTTATCAATTGATGAGGAAAAATAATAATTACAATAACCATTAGTCTTATGCAATGGTGGAACTAGGTACATTTACTCAAGTAGGTAAGTGTAAGTACAAATAGACGGAATCGGAGTTTAGGGCTTCCGGTGGAATCGCAATGCATGCTGGTGTGGCAAGCCTAGAAAAGTGAGCACCAACTCTTCAAGGGCCGCCATATTGGATTTCTTCTCTATGTGTTTACATTGTAAACATGTACTTTATATATATTGAGTTTTATAATAATTAACAAACACAAGTTAGGTATATATTTATAATAGCTTACCCTGCAACACAACTGCAATAAGCACTTATGATATCGCCAGTTTTCTTGACTGCGCAGATCCATGCCGAATGTGGCGTATGGGAAATTTTCATTGAATGTGTACATTTTGCTTTCAAAAAGCAATACTCAGAATCTGCGAGAGGATTGAAAGATATTTGTTTCAACCAGCCAGAGTCAAACAGTCTAAATGCTTTGCCTTCTCTTGTATTTGTTCAAAGTCCGTTTATGAAACTCGACATTGTTCCCTGGGTGGTCAGACATTAAAAATAATGTTATATCGCTGAGGTATATCGGCGGCCAAGAAGTCATGCTGTTGTATTCATTGACCCAGCCATCCTGCAATGTCAAGGGATCAGGCACTGAAACGCCATTCGGCATAACCAAAAGCTTAGTCTTTTCTTTTTCTGTGATTGAAAGTCTTTCGTTAGCTGTTGGTTGCTCCTCAATGCCCATCTCTGATGCAGCAAACACCCTGGCAATAAGCTCGAGTTTTGTTCCTGAAACCTTTAAATTCCGCTTGCGGCAAAATACTTTCAAAGCTTCGACTTTCCACATCTGAACCTCATCATAAGAAAGGAGTTCAGAACTCATTGTAGAGTAGTAGGTTTGTTTACAACACGCTTGAAGAATAAGCTAAATACAATGTAAACACGTAGAGAAGAAATCCAATATGGCGGCCCTATGAGTTGGTGCTCACTTTTCTAGGCTTGCCACACCAGCATGCATTGCGATTCCACCGGAAGCCCGAAACTCCGATTCCGTCTATTGGCGCTCTTTAAAGAGCCTCTTGGTTATTGGATCAGCTGGAAAATGCATCGTCACAAAGCTGAAAACATGCGTGGTTCTCACAGGACAGCAACAAAGCTACTCACAGATGATGATCTTATAGAATATGATGCATTGCTGTAGATTAAACTAGCCAACAGAATATAAAGGAGTTAAAAGTCCAGGGGCTGATCATCAGATAGACGACCACTAAATCAAAAATAATTATTTCTTAGAAAAGCTAGATTTATGTTTTTAGTTAGCCTATTTAAATACCCAAGCCTCATATAACAACAACACAACAAAATAAATACTGTGATTTGTATTATGTTGAATTGACACCATTGTTGTACAAGTGGGTTGACTTTCTGCTGGAGAGCTTGCTTTTTGACTGAAACAGACCCCTCTTTAATATATATTGCTTTATTATCATACGAAGGGCATGTGCAATAATCGGACAGCAAAGAATATATTAAGAAATAATACATTAAAAATGTGTTAAAGAAGAGGCATTCACATGACCCAAAATGCTCTTTGATATTCTGCTGACACGTCCATGGCAACAGGGGACGCTGTTTCGTCGTAACGCGTTTGTTACAAACTGTGACCAAACGGCGAAGAAGAATCTGTTTAGAGCGGACCCTAACCATCTTCTGTGTGAAACACTGGATATTAAATATTCACGTACCATTTTAACGTTTCATCCGCCAGTCAACGGAATTAAATTTAATCTTAGCTAACCCAACACATATAGGGTTTCTAACTGTCCTCGAAAGGGCCACAGCAATGGCAGAACATACAGGTGAGTGTATTAGCTAATGCTAGCTGCGTAGCTAGCTATGGTCAATTTAAACTAATGCACTTCTAATGCAATTGTATAACTGGTAATGCACTTTTGAAAGGAATCACCCTTGTAACGCTCAGTTTATGCTGTGTTCTGTACCCTAATTACGCTAACTCTCTACAGCGCCGTTCCCAGTTAACGTTAACGTTAGCCTAGCTGGAATGCATGTTGCCTGCAGACACGTTCCCGCAGAACTTCATTCAGAAATGTCGCATTGAAGTTTCTTTCTTACTGGCAAAACATTAACGACCTAAACATGCATTCAGACCCCTAGCGTTAACATCGCGAGTGTCTTTTTGTTAACCGAGTAACGTTAAAAGGAATATGTGGCTTAATCCCACAACAGTTAGCAGGTTAACTCAAAACTATGCTAACAGCTAGCGTTATCAGGGTGAACCAAGTCTCCGGCTGAGGTGTTTACCTTACTCAAATTGATGAATGCATTCTGAATTAAAGATGGGCGTAAAGATGTTTTAAAGGTGATGTGATATCAGAATGAACGGTTTAGGTCTGATGCCATAAAATGTCAGATTTTTTAATGAGGTTCTCAAATTATTCGCCAACTGTCATGTTACGTACATAGCGTTACACTTAGTGGTTAGTGTATTACCTACACCGATACATCTGTGCCTTAATGCAAATATCTAATCAGCAAATCATCTGGAAACAATTCAATGCATAAAAGCATGTGGACATGTGGTTGTTCAGACCAAACATCAGATGGAGAGGAAACGTGATCTAAGTAACTTTGAGCATGGTCTAGTTGTAGGTGGTTTAAATATCTGCTGACCTTGATTTCACTACAACAGAGTTCACAGAGAATGATGTGAGCAACAGCAAACTTCTCGTCTTGTTAATATGAGGGATCAGAGGAAACTGGCCAAACTGGTTCAAGCTGACAGAAAGGCGACAGTAACTCTAATAACCAGGTGAGACAACAGTGCTATACAGAAGACCATCTCTGAATGCACAACAAGATCTTTGAAGTGGATGGACAACAGCAGGCTCCACTCAGCTAAGAACAGGAAGCAGGGGTTACATTGGCAGGTTCACCTAAACTGGTCTAATCTTGATTTCTGCTACCACATGCAGATGGTAGGACCAGAATTTGGCAATAGCTACCACAGTATAAGCAGTATGGCAACATTCCCACCCAACTCTTGTCAGTGAAATATGATTGCATAGTTTAAATGCCAGACCATGTCCATGCCTTATGGCTACAGTCTACCCATCTGCTAGGGTCTATTTTCCAGCAGGATAAAGCTCCATGTCACAAGTCACACGTCAGGTTCCACCAACATGACAATGTGTTCAGTGAGCTCCAATTTCATGTTTAGCCTTGGTTGGAGACTGATGTAAGTTTGACTTATTTTCCCCTCTTTTACATTTTGATCAGAACAAAACGAAGCAAAGCATGACGGCTCATCATCCCCTGGAATGACGGACCAAGAGAAAGAAATGGCAGCCAGTGCATATGAAGCGTTTTCGGTAAATCACCTCCTTCCTTTCCTAACAAACTTAGAAAGTCAGTCCACATATTTTGGCTATTCTCTGCGATCACACCGTGACATTTATCAAAACTGTGACCGTGTTGACTCTTCAGCTCCTGCTGTACTTGCAACACTTAAAGACAGTTGAGCAATAAGCATCGCTTAAGCTTTATGGAGCAAGGGTCACACCAGTCTCCATTTAAAAATGCTACACTTTTATGTCTTCATGGAAATGGTATACGCCTTGTAAATAAGCTTACTGCTTCTCTGAGTGATAAAATCAGTATAATACGTCCACCAAGAGTAGAGACCCGAGTTAATCCTAAAGATATCTTATAGCATATATATGTAAATGGTTTGGATAATGCGGAGTTTACACATAAACACACGTCAAATCTGAAGTAGCAGTTTACAAAACATTCCAGTAGTGACTTCTCATTTTTAGTCGGCGCTAAGCTTCACTGTCATCGGTTAAAGTGGCAAATTTCGCCGGCGGCAGGTCAAATACAAAATATTTTGTGATCACACGGCTTATTGTTCTAAGTGATAACTTTTAAGTTGTTTGGAGTGCCTGCTAAAAACACTTACTAGAGCACAAAATGAGAATGAATCCACTGAAAATAGTACACAACAAATTCACTATTTCCTCTTGGACTTGGGCTTGGAGCTGAGAGCCACAGAGTAAGTAAGTCAAAGAGTATTAAGAGATAGACTAAAACAAACAACAATAAAAAAAACATATTTTCATGGGATTTATTAATAGTAAGACAAATGTAGAATAATATTACTGATCCTTTATTAAAAGCAATTTATAGCAGATAACGATATCGTTTCCAAGTATTATTGTTGGTGCAGCTATCGGAACTCTTTCTACCAACAACACAGGACACACTGCGTTTGTTTCCAAACAAGCTGCGCAACAGAGATTGTGATAACATGTTTCCTGTCCATAGATGTTCATATGAACAAGAAGGTCGATCTACTTGTTAATTTCATCATTAGCAACATGGCTACTTCTAGCAGCCTAGCTAACGTTACTGTCCAAAACAGGAAACAACCGTAAGAATCCCAAAGAACTAGAAACCCTGATCTCAGTGCTATGATAAAAGCAAATTAAAACACCCTGTAGTATTAATAATTAGGCAGATTGTAATACTTACATCTAGCTTAGTAAAAATAATGTTTTTATCACCCTCCCTCTTCACCTTTTTGGCCTCCTCCATCAACAGGGCTCTTTTGCTGGGTAGCGTTTCCATAGTTTACTCCGGTTGGTCTGCTGCCTGGAGATAGCTACTGTAAGATATTTTGTTGAGTTGCCTCTTAGTGACCCAAAGGCAGACATAATTGCATTGTAATGCCAATGGTGAGATTATTCCACAGCCATTATTCCTGTGCAATCAACATACACTTCACGATGAGAAGCTAAATGCTATCTATTGCCACTTTTTAAAGAAGTTGCATTAGCTGACATTCCTTCATTGCAGTCAATATGTTGTGTGTGTGTGTGAGACTCATCTTGTCACACAAACTCATTATTGTGTCCTTGGCGAACATGAAGTCGGACAGGTATGGCGCTACTCACAGATTAGTTTCAGAATAAAGCATGGCAGTAGTTTTATGTAAACACTTAAATCACATGAACATGTCCATGCTGTCCATTTCATAAAATCAGCGATAAAACTTTTCACTAATTGCTCACAAAATGTGGCTAAATTTGCAAGTATTACAGGGCTCCTGCATGCAAGGGTCGCAGGTATGGAGCTTGCTTTGATAAGTGATACGTTTAAAAAAAAAAAATCTATTATGTTGCAAATCGCAGATTGCATGTTGAATATTTGGTAAAAGGCGCCTCTGTATTCTTCACAGACTGGGAAGTACGACGAGGCTCTGAAACACCTTGAAGCCCTGCAGGAGCTCAACAAAGAGGACTACAAGATTGCCATGAATAAAGCTGTTGTAGAGTTTTACAAAAGCAGTCAAACTACCACAGGGACTCTGAAGCAGACCCTAATGGCAATGAAGAACCAGGTAACTGCTGAAATGTGGGTCATATTTTTGTCATGCTTTCAGTTCATGTTGAATCTGTTTTCAGTGAAAGTTCTAAACAAACATCGCTTTGCTACTTCCTGATTTGTCGGATTTCATCCCACATCTATCTTTCTCTTTCAGGTTCACACATCAGCAGAGGACATTGATGGGTTGGATGATGTTGAAAATAGTTGGCTGTACTATAATCAAGCCATCATACACTATCATATGCGACAGTACTCTGAAGCCATTGCCATAGGAGAAAGGCTCTACCAGTTTCTGGAACCATTTGGTATGTTGTGGTGCTATACTTGGGTTTTACTAGAGTATACTGCTGTAAATATTTACATCATCAACTGGTTGATCATCCAACAGTTGATCCATTGCTGCTTTGATTGGCATTTTAATTCTGTAGGCCTAATCAAGGACAAAAATACAAAATATTTTGTGATCATAGACTTTTTAAACATAGCTTATCGTTGTAAGTGATAACCTTTTAAGGTTTGTTTGGGGGGAATGAGCATTTTGAGGACAGGACTCCCTGATGGCACGTGACGAGCATTTGTCACTACTTTGGACATCTCATTAAGTAAAGGATTAACAATTAATATTTCAGCTCTTTTCATATCAACCCCCAGTCTTTAAAAATCAACATGTTAATAAACATGTAAATTTGAGAAAAAGCTGAGGAGACTTGCCATAAGTATATGAAAATGCTGATATGCTGATGATATCATAACATGGATGTGCAAGCCAAAGTTCCCATAACCTAATAAAGGTTTCAAGTCTCCCAAAAGAACGGCTTCATTTAATGTGCAGGTCTCAGCCATGGAATTGTTGCCTGTTCTAAAAGTAATAGGGTTAATAGGCCCGTAAGTTGTTAATGTGACAGTGATATATTGATATTTTCTAAGGAACCATGTTTTGGCACAGAGTCATTGTGTTATTTGTCCTAGCAGAGAAGTTTGCTCAGGCTGTGTGCTTCCTGCTGGTGGATCTGTACCTGCTCACCTTCCAGCCGGAGAAGGCCCTCCATCTGCTGGCTGTGCTGGACAAACTCTCCGTACAAGGAGGCAACAAGAATGGCAAAGGAGAGGTACCCCACCTTCTGTACTACAGTACCACAAAAAGAAAAGGACAGAAAAAGAAGTGATCACACAGTAACCATTGATACTTGTTTAAGATATGTTAAGATTTCTGCCTCCACCCCAATATAATGGAGGTGAATGGAATTTAGTTAGCGGTGGTCACAGCATTGGAAGATGACATTTAAAAATTCTGCAGCAGAAACACAGAATAACCCACAGACCTTACTGTCATTTGACAACTGTTGTCAGAACACACTTAAAAAGTAGAGTGTTTTATTCCGTTATCTAACTAAACAAACTTAATATGTGAGCTGGGCCACTTGAATAGCTTCAACTGTGAAGACTTGTATTTACTTATGTAGTTGTGTCTGAGGTCACTAACTGCATAAGTCACATCAAGCAGATATAAAAGCATGGAGTATATTCTTTGAGTGCTGTGCTTGATTCCAGAGCAACAGTTCAAACAAAGATGGAGCAAACCAGAAGGCAGAATTCACAGCCATGATTGAGGCAGCCAAGTCAAAGATGCACCAGGCAAGAGCTCAGAGATTTACACATCCACTGCTTCTGTTTCAGTGACTGTGACTGACTGTTGTTTCCTTTACAGTACAAAGTGAGAGCCTACATTCAGATGAAATCCTCCAAGGCCTGTAAAAGGGAGATCAAGTCAGTGATGAACACAGCAGGCAATGTGAGTCTACATCAGTACGTTGTTCAAAAAGTGAGGGGAGTGGGTATGCATGTGATGTCATACTGTTTGGATGGTGGAAATAACATGTCGATACCATGCGTTCACATGGAACAAACATTTATAAGACTTGTGGTATTGATGGCGCCGATTTTAAAAACAACAACTTTTCATATACCGCAAATGAATGAACACAAGAACGGTTAAGTGATCCTTTGTAAAGCATTGTTGTGCACCAAAAGTGATGTCAAAGCTCTTACCTGGGCTTTCACACTCAAAGTGCATGTTGAACATTGCGTAGAGCGAGCCGTTATTTTCAGCTGCATTCAGCTGTTGTTCAACCAGTGTGAGCTTTGTCCGAAGTTCGTCAGTGTGTCTCTGACGTGTTTCCTGTCTCCTCCATCAGTCTGCACCCTCACTCTTCCTCAAGAGTAATTTTGAGTACCTGAGAGGAAACTACCGGAAAGCAGTGAAGCTGTTGAATAGCTCCAACATCGCAGAGCATCCTGGACCCATCAAGACGGGTGACAACTTCTCTACTCTTCTCTGGCCTGCTGTCACAAAGCCACAGATGTAGTTTTGGTTCAGACTGTTAATGTATCATTATTGGCTAAATGGTGTTCCAAACGTCATCTTTACTTGAGATGTAACTGGTCGTAGCTGTCACATTTGATGATTATTTATGTGTTTTGCATGTGTTCTGATTTGTCTCATTCAGGTGAATGCGTTCGATGTATGTTCTGGAACAATCTGGGCTGCATTCACTTTGCAATGGGGAAACATAACCTAGGCATTTTCTACTTCAAGAAGGCGCTGCAAGAGAACGACCACACTTGCGCACAGCTAGGAGACGGCAGCAGCGGGCAATGTGAGGCACAGTCTTGTGGTATCTCTCCATGCTGATAGTTTTGTTTGATTTGTCCAGGTTCCTATAGTTTGTGATATTTAGCAGCAGTGTTATTCACCGTCCGCATTTTCATTAGAACTACTTTCTACTAAATATATAGTCCCCATGAAAACTGTTGACGGTGAGATCTGTGGATTACCCATAGTTACAGGGACATTGTTTCCACTGTTTGTTTTTAATGCTGTGAGCACCATTCACCTCCTTTTGTATTTTACAATCTGGACAAATAACATGAAACAATCTGCATGAAATGGAATCCCCATGGTAACAAGTTGCTCTTTTCTTCTCCAGCTAAGAAGTTCACAGGTATCCCCATGTGTGCTCTACTAGCCAACAAGCGCTATGAGCTGCTATATAACTGTGGAATCCAGCTGCTGCACATCGGCAGGCCTCTGGCAGCGTTCGAGTGTCTGATGGAGGCCGTGCAGGTTTACCACTCCAACCCCAGACTCTGGCTGCGACTGGCAGAGTGCTGCATCTCTGCTAACAAGGGGGTAGGACTTTAGTTTAGCTCTGTTTTATGTTGAATTTCCTTTTCTTTTCTTTTTGTCATATTACATATTGTTTTTACATTGTAACTGTCAGTGTCAGCTAAATGAACTTTAATGTATTGTAGTGTTAGTATCTGTTGTTAAAGACAACATTCCACTACAATTGAATTTTTTAGAAGTGGGTTATGTCATGGATCAAGGAACAATAAAGATATGTTTCACTTAAAGTACAATATTATCCAATAACGATCAGTAATTATTCAGAAACTATCATGGGTACAATACCAGTTGCAGCAACTGCAATAATTGTACATGTATTTCCAAATTACCTTTTAATTCATGGTACAGTTGTTTAAAGGTGAACAATGGCTGTTTTTGTTTCCAGGGCACGGAGCAGGAGAGCAAAGGTTTACCTTGTAAAAAAGGTATAGTTCAGTCTATTGTCGGGCAAGGCTATCATCGCAAGATCGTCCTGGCATCGCAGTCTACCCAGAACACTATCTACAGGTGAGTGTCCATGCTCCAGCAGACGGCTACAGTTACTGTCCAGCAGAGGGTAGCAGTGCGGACACAGTGGCTGTGTCTCAATTCATGGGCTGCAGCCTGCGCAGGACGTAGCCTTCGCGGTCTTTGCAGGCCAGGACCTCCGTATACCGCAAAGGCTGAAACCGAAGGCTGAAATGAGACGGTCCAGTCTACGGGGGACTTCCTGGTACGTCACCAGTTGTTCACGCCCCTACATTTTGCCGCTCCCGTCTCCTAGCAACTCTCTGAAGTTATCAAGCGCAGTTGACGGCTTACTTTGACATTTTCCCAGAGAACGGAACCAGAGATAATACTTTTATTTTTTTATTTTCAATCATTATTGAAGATATGCTTTATCACCAGCGATAATGTATTTTAGACAGTGGAGGGGCATCTCATACACACTCTGGAGACCCCCCCCCCCCCCACATGATGCATCAGGAGACACCAGGGGCTTTATTGTGGCAGCCCATCCAGTCCAGCAGCAAAATGTATCTATATACTTAAATGTTATATTGTTTTATAATACTTTTGTTTATTATAATCATTCAATCATTTTCTTTGTTCGATCATTCATTTCCATTCATTGATAGGTAGTTTTATAAATTAAATAATCCCTTTTCTAAATTAATAAATCATATGTACAAAATAAATCCTTCTTGAACCTTGAAATCAATTAGATTTTCATTACTTTTCATTTATAGTTCATGTAAATTAAATGCACAATATATTCATCATTATATATATTATTTATTTAAATTAATTTACATTTCATTTGTCAACAAGTTTCTCCAGTAGAAAAGAATGTCCATCCTCTCCTGTCTTCTGCCTCTGTCTCCTTCTCCCTAAAACAAAACACAATGTTAGAGCAAGTTTATTACATCACTAAACAAAAGAGATTAAGTTGCAAAATAAGTACACATATTATAAATAATAAAATATGTATAATCAATCCGAACGATTGCACTGGACTGTTTAAGTGATATTCAACTGTCAGAAAACCAAGCCGGTAATATGAAGTATACATTATCTATACAGTCGCCACAATCTATGTAAAATATAAATCAACATTTAAAACTCTTAGGTTTGAAAGTTATGGTCTTAAAAGTTCTACTTTAAAAGGCTAACTTAGATCGGATGCCGGCAGCCAAGCAGCCGCTCCTAACAGCTGCTGAGCAGCTAGCTTAACTAGCATCGGCACTAACGTCTCGTAACTTAACCATAATTTTAGCGAAAATGTTATGTTTTAAGGTCCTTTGATTTTATAACATTTGTATCGTTAGCTATTCGAGCGAGTTGAAACCCAATACTTACATTTAAAAGTATATCCATTTGCCGCTACTGCTGGGTCGAGGGGCGCCATTTTTCGTCAGTTTTTTTTCTGGGTGCGCAATGAATCTTGGGATACCTGAGGCCATGAAGGATACATCAGATGTGTCCTCCAAATCCGGGAAAAGAAGACTGCATTTGAAGGAGTCGCCGAAATGGGACACCCCTGTCGCGGGCGCTGTGATGTAATCGGTCTACAAATACAGCCTGCGCAGGCTGCAGCCCATGAATTGAGACACAGCCAGTGACTGCTGTAAAGACTGCAGCTCATCTGTGTTTTCTTCTTAAAGGAACAGTTCAACAGAACTGGGTGTCAATTAGATTAGTTTAGCACAGTGGTTTTCAACCTTTCTGTGGCCAAGGCACACCAAAGATCAAGCCAAAATGCAAAGGCACCCCTGTATTCATATCTGGGCAAAATATACTCTATGACAGTGTTCTCAAACAGGTTTGTGCGACGGTGCTGGTGCGTAGTTTACTCCTCTCCTCTCCTCCGCTCTGTAGGTGTGTGAGGGAGGAGGGAATGTGAATGCGCAAGGCAAGAAAAAAACAAAAAACGTGAATTTCAGGGAGCGCGGGGTTCCGTCGGCGCTCCGGTACAAGTGCTGTCCGAGAAACGTGATTAAAAAATAAAATAAAAAAAAGTTTAAACCACATTTTTAAAAGTTGGATAATTTCCCACAGCACACCTGGCGATCTCTCACGGCACTTGAAAATCACTGGTTTACCATATACACATTTCCCTGTAAGATTGATATCTTATTGGTAGTTATCTCCCTTTTTATGAGCTGGAAGAATGATCATATGTTACATGCCGCAGACTGGAAACACAAAACACCTGGCCCCACGACACGTAACATCATCTCTTTCTAGATTCCAAACTGCGCCGAGCTTTCAATTTGAATTCATTCATATTAATTATTACAGCATGTGTAAATCCTTCCCCTGTGTGTGTGTGTGTGTGTGTGTGTGTTTGTGTGCGCAGTGAGGGCCAGTCCGCAGCTATCCCAGTAGCCAGTATGGAGTTTGCAGCCATCTGCCTGAGGAACGCTCTGCTGCTACTGCCTGAACATCAGCAGCAGGACACCAAGACAGAAAATGCCTCTAAGAGCTCCAGCCAGTCAGGAAGCACTGAGAGCGGCAGCGAGAACAGTGACGCCTGCAGGTCAGACACGCACATTACCTGCAGCCGTTTGTCATTCTTTTTGTAGGTCACTTGATGAGTGACATTCGAATGAGTTGGCCATCCCGGTCAGTGGAGAGTCGTTTTCGCCTTCTGCCGGTCTGTAGCTTTGTTGTCCCCAATGTCTGCTGCTGGACCTTGTTCTTATGAACCTCCGTCTTTGAAATGTTAAGGATGGAAGCAACCTGACGCTCACCGTATCCCTCTGCCAGTAAAGCCAGAATTTAACCTTTCTTTTCAACTCTTTTGGTATGGTCAATAGTTATTGTTTGATTCCAGATACCTTTTCAGGTATGAGGTGTGCTTGTGTTGAATTAAACAGAAACTGGAATGGAATGGCTACCAGATATGTAAAACATAACATAATAATATTGTGATGTTAACTTTGTCACAGTGCAGCATTTGAGTCAGTGCTTCAGAGGTGTGACTGTGATGATGTGTTGCAGTGGAAAGGGTCAGGAGGCTGATAAGTTCCTGTCTGCTGCACCATCGTCTCCTCTCAGAAAGCAGGAGGTAGAAAACCTCAGGTAAAGACTCTGCTCACCTCACTTCAGCTGACACATCAGCCAGGATTCAGAGCGTAGAGGCTGCACAGTAATCTCTCTTGTCTTGTTTGATGTGCAGGTGCTCCATCCTGGCCTGCAGTGCCTATGTGGCGTTAGCACTGGGAGACAACCTGATGGCTCTAAACCATGCTGAAAAACTGCTCCGTCAAACCAAGGTGTCTGGATCCCTCAAGTAAGTGTCTGCTACTGCAGCCACGTCATCAGTTAAAGCAGTGATGTGTCTTCCTGTCTCTTAGCCTTCTGCTCTTTGATCAGGTTCCTGGGTCACCTCTATGCTGCTGAAGCCCTCATCTCATTGGACAGGATCTCTGACGCCATTGCTCACCTCAACCCAGAGAATGTGAGCGACGTGTCGATGGGAGTGCTGAGCAGCGAGCAGGACCAAGGTCTGTGGCTTTTAAACTTTCCTCTACAAAACACACCACCATTTGGGCTTTTCCCTTGATGCTTGGCTTTGTTTTTCTCAACAGGGTCCGACAAAGGAGACGAGCCTGTCGAGTCCTGTGAGTTCATGCAGCATCTTTACAAAATCTCATCTATAGGATATTTAAACAGGAATATTAAAATTATATAATAAAACAAAGTAACAGTAAGTAAAACAAAAGAATAAGTAATAACTATTGTGTGCGTGTGGTTGTGTGTCTGTGTGGTTGTGTTTGTCTGTGTCGTTGTGTGTGGTTGTGTGCACAGCAGGGAAGCAGACTCCCCTTTGTTACCCCAGTAGTGTGACATCAGCTCGGGCGATGATGCTCTTCAACCTGGGCAGCGCCTACTGTTTGAGGAGCGAGTATGACAAGGCCCGCAAGTGCCTGCATCAGGTAACCATGACAACAGCTGCATTATTCATACATTACATATTCCTTAGATGCAGCATTTTAAGCTTGTGTTCAGAGCAAAGTGTAGATAATAACTTGTGACCTTTGTCAGGGACACAATTAAAACACATTACCAATAACATTTAGTTAGTGTGAAGCAACAAAAAAAAGCCTCCAGTCATAAAATGAGGCACCCACACCTCGTCCATACACAGAGGCACTCCTCTGTGTATGGTGCTGCATGTTGTTACTGCTGCAACAGTGGCAGCTCATGGATCTGATTTATACTTCTTCTCAATTTATAAGTCAGTCAACTGTGAACACAGACATGATGCACAGAGTTTTCGAATGAGTGTGTAGCAATGTGCTTATTCTGCCATTTTCCTCATAAGCTTCTAGATGCAGAAGATGCAGCCACGGAAGCTTTGTGTGAACTGAACTGAAGTGTTTTATTTGTTTTATGTCTGTATGAAGACGAAACAGCTTCTCTTATGCATGAAAGTGTATTCTAGGAAAAAGTAGTTAGACTAAACAATCTCTCTTGTTCAAATCATTTTATAGTAAAATAATAATTCACCCAGTTTTTTTCTTCATCAGGCTGCATCTATGGTGAACACTAAGGAGATTCCACCTGAAGCCATCCTGCTGGGAGTCTACTTAGAGCTGCAGAACGGTCAGACACACACACACACACACACACACACACACACACACACACACACACACACTCTGTAGAGCCACTTCTTAAGCTTTTGAGGAGACTTCCCTCATGTTGTGAGAGAAAATCATCAGAGCAGCTGTGTCTAAAGGGTATTTTACATATTATAGTGAGTATACATTATAACCAGGGGTGCACATAACATTTAGAGTGAGAGTTACTCAGAGAAACTCTGAGTAACTCGGTTACTGCTCGGTTTTTGTGATGTCCTCAGATCCATCAAAAAGCAGCCCCCAAAATTCAGCAGACTGCAACTTGAGTCTCGTCTCCCCATTTTGCGCAATGGTCTGCATTATCCGTGTCCCCCATTCACGTGAGTGATATGCGCCTCCTAGCCGCTTAAAGGAATATCCTCAGCATAGGAAGTATTACATAGAAGTACATGGGACATGTATGTTTAGCTTTATGAAAGGCGAGGAGAAAAATATTACACAGGGCTTGCCGTTGTTCTTCATTCAGCTTGTATCGCTAGCAAGTGGGTGGCTGGATAGTTCTTCTTTGCTAGCTTGTTTATTAGCGATAGCTTGTTCCACATTAACGTGCTCCTTGATCTTTTCATGTTTTTCAAACAGGGTGGTTGAAATTCTTCGAGCCTGTATAAAATGCTGCCGTTTTGTCTGCTGTGACGCGAGCGGCATATTTTGCACCACATTTCGGTGAACTCATCATTAGCATCCAGCCACGGCAACGTCTTGGAGCCACTTTTCAGAAACGATCTTTTCTTCTGCTCCGGCTTGGTTTGCTGTTATTTTGCATGTGGTAGCTGCTTCATGTCTTTTTGTTTTTTGGACATGTCTACTAGTCTACTCCATTGACTGTTGACAAGGAACACGTGTAGACAAAACGTGTGTTTTGATGACCTGTCAGGTACGCAAAGGCGCGTAGTGACACAAGTGACGTTACGCAAACCAGATTTTTGCCGCGCATGCGTACCAGTTATGTGCACCCCTGATTATAACACTGACTTTCAGCATCTATAATTTAAAAAAACATTTTGTATCTGCATTTAGAACAGCACATGGTCAGAAAGTTGTTTACTTATTCTTTAAATCCTATAACTTTTTATTTTAACTCTCATTTTGTAAAGTTTAACAAAGTTGTTGGACAGAAGTACGTCTGAGGAGTTTGGTCAGGTATCATGATGACAAACTGCTCTTTGGCTGGTCACACTGATGTGGTCTACGAGCAGTATTTATTTAGTTTAGTGTGTGAGTGTTTAAATGTGTGCTGTATCTTTAGGGAACACCCAGCTGGCCCTGCAGATCATCAAACGGAACCAGCTGCTGCCCTCGGCAGTCCAGAGGGTCTCCCCAGACTCCCGCAAGAAACCCGTCCAGCCCATCCAGCTGCCCTCATCCTTCACACAAGTTCAGCGCAAATGAGCCTCCACAGCCACCTCTGACCCCCCCCCACTCCACACACAGTACCCCCCCTGAGGAGCCTTGATATTTATAAAGCTGCTTCCCCTCAGCACCAGGAGCTGTTTGAAATGCAGGAGATGCTGCAGACTGATGAGTAGTCAACATTCAGCTGCAGCTCTATCTGTGGACTGTTTATTTCCATTTAAATGAGGAATCTGTGTGTTGTCTGAACAATGAAAATAAATTTTATTTACTGTACGACGTGTGTGACTCTTGAATACTACAGCAGGGGCGTAGCTAGGTTTTCAAGTTTGGGTGGACTTAGCCCAGAGGTGAGTTGAAGCAGTGTGCACCTGCATGGTAGTACAGTTACCATTAAAGGAACTCAGATAGCATGATGATGGAGAAGTAAGTCTGGGAGTTTTGCACTGAGCAAAGCCACTACACACACAGTGTTTTGTGCTGGTCGTCAACATATCAGTCATGTTAACCAGGTCCATGTTACCTGGCCTTAGTCATGTTGACATGTCTTAGGAGTAGGGTGGACTTCACATCCTCTAGGGGGGTCCGGGGGCATGCTCCCACGGGCAGAATGTTTTTAACATTTTAAAGTGAATTGTTGCATCTGGTGCACTTTGAGAGCAACATTAAGATGCTAGAATCTAGAATCTAAAGTTCTTAGATCTAGCACCTAGATATAATAGAACTTTGTGGTCTTGGTAAGGGGAGGGAGCACAACTCTCAACACTAATATGAAAAATATATCAAAGTATAAAAAATACCATAACCAATGACAATTAAGTGAAATATTTTCATTTTGAAAACTTTATTTTTCCAAAAAGGAGCATGAGCCGGGAATCCCAGGTTTTTTCATTTGGATGTGAATTTATAATCGTTTCTTACTAACCTTATACTTGCTAATCTCTGTGAGCCCATGGGGGTGAAAATATAAGAATGTTTGCCCTTACTGTTGATGGTACTTGCAACTGTGAAAATAAAAATTAACTATATTTTAAAAATATCTGTATATCGTTAACCCCTTTCCACACAAGGAGCATGAGACGGTTTTTTAATTAAAAATGTTTCATTTGGGTGGGCTTCAGCTACGCCACTGATACTACAGTATGTTTTGTCCACTGTTGGCATACTACTACTGAATTAGTGAATGTAATAAGGACATGATTGACCAAACTTATGTACAGGTAGTAAGTACTGAGCCTCTAATAAGAATATTCATGTAGCACCTTTCAAAACAAAGTTGAAGTGCTTTACAGTAAAAACTAATCCAAATAAATGTACACTGTTAAAACAAAAACCTTCCATAAGATGAGTGAGTTAACTGGAGATCCACAGCTGAGGGATCCTGAGTCCAGACTGGAACCATTAAGCCGACAGATGACAGATGGAGGCAAGAGCATGAACATTCACAGCTTCAAAAAGATGTGCTGTGTTGGCTTCCCTTGTAGCCTGGCAGCAGCTGCAATCTTTGGATGTCTCGCCTGCTGATTCCAGAATAAAGTGGTTTGCAGTAGTCGAGTCTGGAAGAGATGGAGGATTTAGTGTCTTTTACACCAAGGGACAAAGAAATGCAAAGAGATGTAAAGAGAAGTAATTTGACTACAAAGTGACAGGAGGGCACAACATTGTGTATAAGCAGCACATTTTTATTAACCTATCTAAATATGTGATGAAGCCTGCCTAAATCAGATTAGTAAAAATGTCATAATTCACCTCTTTGGTTCCATTGGTCTGATGGTTTCTTTATGTATACTGAGATGGATTTATCAACAAACTCAGATATGTGCACATTCAGAACAGAACTCAGAGGCGAGTCTGTAGTTGAATTCAGGAATATTTTGGGTGACCTCAGTGCACGGACCCTTCAGCTTTGCACAAAGCAAACTTCAGTTAGCTGGAGGAACACTGGGACTTGAGGTGTGTAGTATTGTAATAGAACAAGTACGGGAACATGTACATACATAGGTGGAGTAAGGTGGTGGAGAGATAGAGAGGGAGGTGGTGAGCTCAGGGACTTGGAATTACGCTTAAATTGCACTTTACATCCTACATTAGTCTGTCCAAAATGTCATCACCACAACATATGTGAAATTCTTCAGTTATGGACAAAAACCTGAACAAAGCAAAATAATCAGAAAACCAGCAAAAGTAAATAAAAATACACTAATGTTAATACTACCACTAATATTAACAATACTAATATTAATAAAGACAGAGTGCTGGCAGTGGAGCAGGAGAGGGTTTCAACACTTTGGGTGGCTGCAGACAGGAGGGAGCCGTCAGAGAGCGTATTTAATTAACCATCAACCAGTCTGCCCACATTAATACATGTCATAATAAACAGTCCAGTCCAAAAAGCACATTTGTATTTGAGAAGAACTATGTTTCACATTATGGTACCTTTACATAGTTCACATATAGCTCACAGAACAACCTGATGTGACAACAGGGCTTCAAAGGACTCAGACTGGACACCAGCTCCACCCAGTGAAGCCACACTCCACCACATCTTACTCCGTCTGAAGCGCACACGTCACGTGACATTTAAGCGACATTCCTTTGATATTATATCTGTTTTTCTATCAACACTGATGCATATGTTGATATGAAGGAAAAAACATACCATCAAAAATAATAAAAATCAAAGAACAAGGTCAGATAAATATGATACGAGTTTAAATAATTAAGGTGATAAAATACTGATACAACCAATATTTGTAAAGTGTAGTAGTGTTTTATTGACCATGAACCTGGCATTAATGTGCGTATTGTTGAAAAAAATAGACTTGAAGTGTAAATAAAGGCTTCAGGTGGAGGTTGAGCCACTGCAGAGGTTAACATGAGAGTGGATCTGTAGGGGAGACTGGGGGGATCACACAGTGTACATACAACACTGTAACACAACACTGCAGAACATGTTCATCTCATGGTCTTCCCACAGTTCTATTTTATCATCATAAATTAGTTATATTCACATCATTACAGTTTGACTTCTAGATGAAAATCAGCATTTGATACTACAACAGTAGCAAGTCTGACGACGACTCTCCGTTTCATTCTTCTCACAGCTACTACTGCAGACTGTGTGGAGGTGTGTTGCTCCTCTCATAGTTACACTTCATCACATCGAGGCCCTCTGTGTGACAGCAGGCCTCTCCCCCTCCTTCAGAACACAACTCCACTTGAACAAACCTTCATTGGAAGCTTTCTGAACCCTCTGGCCTGTCTCGTGTCAGTCTGTCAGCTCTAACCTCTCTATTGATAGGGGACTATTTCACTTTACGTTTAGTGCACAGATTGCACCTTTAACAGGACCATCATTCTGTCTCAGTGCACTCCACACAACAATACAAAATACTTTGTCAAACTGCATAAGTCAAGGCCTCAACCTTTGTCTGAAAAGAACTTCCGTCATATTGCTCCTCTGCCAGTGGTCATCAATGCTCCCACATCCTTGATCACAGATCAGACAACACTTTGTGGTTCTCAGACTTTTCAGCTTTGTTTCCTGAAGAGGTTCAATCCTCCAGTAGAAAGAAGAAAAGCAAATATTTGAAAATGTTTTTCTTCTTCTTCCTATCATGGGGAGGTTTTCATACTCCGGTTGGGAACCACTGACATCCGCTGTCAATCAAATTCTTCTATTTGGCTTTCCCAGCAGGAGGATAAAGTGCTTCTGATTGAACACAGAGGTTTCCCTTGAGAATAAACATCTAACAAAGGATCCTGTTAAACTCGTCTATAACTGCTAGAATACTTGTGTCCAACACAACAGTGTCCCTCCAGCTCAGCTCTTCCAGTCCCAGGGGACACACAGGTCCCCGTCCTGCATGACGGAGTAGAAGTGAGAGACACAGATGTGGAGGCCTTGCAAGAGGGGGGAGCGCTGCTCCACCAGCCTTTTGCAGCATATGATCATCTGGCTGGAGGTCACACTGGGCTCCTTGGAAAGAGTCCTCAGAGACAGATTGTGGAGACACAGCTTCATCACAGCCTCCTCCTCTGCCTGAAGCCTGCACACACAAAGAGCTTTGAGTCAATAACAAAGCTGATGCACCGGTCTGAGGAACAAACATAACGATATGTGATGAGCAGCAGACAATAGTGACCAGCCACAACTAGTACTGTTTTGTGTGTGTGTGTGTGTATCTGTGTGTCTGTCTGTCTGTCTGTCCTACATTTTAGGGGAAATGGAAAAAAGCCAACTGGAAGATGTAAAGAACTTCTTATTTTGACGAGAAGTATTGAGCCATGTGAAATCAAAGCCTCGCTGTAGCAGAGTGCTCAGTGCTGCCACTAGTGACTGGAGGCTATATTACAGCTGTGCTCTGCTTTATGTATCTTCCTGCCGTCAGCGCAGCACTGAGCACTCTGCTCTCTAAGTTACGATCAAGCTTTGCTCATACTTCAAAAATAATTGATTCTATGCAAACTACAGTCTGGTGAGAGCAAGAAGAAGAGTTTCCTTGGTTTGTTTTCTATTTGGCTGAACTGAAGAAAATGTGAGAAAAAGTAAATGCAACTGCTTAACGAGAATAATATAATATAATAATAGTAATAATAATAATAATAATAATAATAATAATAATAATAATAATAATAATAATAAGCTTTATTTATATAGCACCTTTCTTACAAGAATTGCAGCCCAAAGTGCTTCACAGCAAAAACATAACAATTAGTACAAGATTAGACAGAATAAGAGCATTTACAGTACAATAATCACAGTGTTTATGTAAATGAGTCTGAAGTACCATTATAAAATAGCAGAAATAAAATAGTATAAAAATAGTAGAAATAAAATAGCCAGAATAAAAATTGTCTAAAATAGTAGATAAAATAGCAGAAATAAAATAGTATAAAATAACATTGGAGTATTGTGCCTAGTTTCCCTATCTGTGCCGTACTTAACGACCCTCCTGTCGGAAAACCACATTCATCACACCATTCTTGTAAATGTTTTAAACCATCAGGGCCATATTTTGAAAGCAATAGATCAACAATGGGCCCCTGTGGCCCTTCAACTTGTTTACTCTCTTTGCTACCCATTCCTGGTAGTCTTTGTATTTACAGCATCAGCCTCTTTATTGACCTTTTAACGTATAAAACACAGACGTCTCCGTGAGTCCAGATTCTTTTGGCAAAAATCTTGGTTAAAGCCCGCTTCATAAACAAACCCCTGTTTGTTAAGTTTTATGAAACCTATCGGTTAAAGCCAGTTTTTCTCCAATATATTCTTTAATCTTTCACTTTTCCACTAATTGTGTAAAGAACATGTAAACACATTTATCAGAGAAACTTCCTCTTTTTCCCATGGTAAAACAATCTATTTGATGTCAAGTTTTTCAAAAATACACACTCTGGAAAATGTATCCTAGTTACCTTTACACATTCAATGTTATACCAGTAATAATTCCCCATTAAAAGGCTAAGATACAAATATATAAAATATCACTATTAAAAGGCTAAAGTAAAAAGATATGTCTTTAGCTTACTTTTGAAGATATTGAGCGAGCTTGCCTCCCTAATGTCTGCAGGTAAAGTGTTCCATAGCTTTGGTGCATAATTGCAAAAGGCTGCATCATCAATTTTCTTTTGGATGTTTCTGGGAACATTTAATAAACCAGTAGTGGATGATCGTAATGTTCTTGGGGGCACATAGTTGATTAGAGAGTTGGCAGTGTAACTTGGTGCGGTTCCGTTTAGGGCTTTGTATACAAGAAGGAGGACCTTAAAGTCAATTCTAAAAGTTACTGGAAGCCAGTGTAGAGTGGCTAACACTGGACTGATGTGAGCTCTCCTCTTGGTTCTAGTCAGCAGCCTCGCTGCAGCGTTTTGGATGAGTGCATTACAGTAATCGAGTCGGCTTGAGATAAAAGCATGGATTAGTTTTTCAGCATCCTTTTGATTTATAAATTGTTTATTTATGTTTATTTATAAATTCCTCCAGGATGTTGTTTTCTTTAAGAAAGGAGTTTATTTAGACCAAGACTATTTTTTTCTAGCTGATGAATGGAAGGTTAGATATTGGCCTGTAGTTGGTCAGCGTATTACTGTCTAGGTTAGGTTTCTTTAGCAAGGGTTTTACAACGGCTGTTTTGAAGACGTCTGGGAAGATGCCCGTTAGAAGAGACGTGTTTATAATATTTAGGACGTGACTTGAAATGCTGTCGAATATCCGCTTAAAGAATGCTGTAGGTATCGGGTCAACACAAGAGGTGGAGGAGTTACATTCCATCACAGTTTTATGAAGCTCAGTTAATGTGATGCAGGTGAATGTTCCCATGGTTACATCACAATGTTTGCAGATGTTCTGTGTCTGCATCATAAGTGATGCTGGCTCTGATTGAAGTTATTTTATTATTGAGGAACAATGAGAGTTCTTCACACTTTGATGTAGAAGACTGCGGAGGGGTGGAGGCAGTGTTCAGTAGTTGGTTAATAGTCGAGAATAGTATTCTAGAATTTCCAACATTCTCTGTGATAATCTTAGAAAAGTATTCCTTTCTTGCCAGCTGCATTGCTTTACCATAGGCAGTCATGGATTCTTTGTAGATGTCAAAGTTAACTGTGAGCTTAGTTTTCCTCCATCTTCATTCAGCTGCTCTACAAGTCCTCTTAGTCTGAGTAACATTGCTATTGATTAACCATGGGGAGATTCTGTCAGTGGATTTCTTTTTGACCTTTAATGGAGCAACAATATCCAGGTTAGATGGCAAGGTGTTGTTTAGATTTTCAACCATGAGATTTAAGGAGCAGTCTGAGCATGGCTCAAATGATCTCATGATATTAGAGAATGTTTCCTCTGCTGTGTCACCTAGTATACTTTTTTTGACTATTGTCTCTCTTTTGGTCTTTGTTAAGATTAGGTTAGCATCAAAAAACACACAGTGATGGTCAGATATTGGTAATTCGATTACTGAGACCTTATCGATGTCCAGCCTTGTCGTTATCACTACGTCTAGTGTGTTACCATGCTGATGAGTGGGTTCACTGATATTTTGTTTAATATTAGCAGAAAGATGTAAGAAAGATGTAAGAAAGATGTAAGAAAGATGTAAGCAGAGGTAAGCAGAGGCAAGCACTAGCAGAGAAGCGTCCGCACAGTAAGAAAGCAGGAAGAATAGGACGAAGGATGGGGAACAAACTACAAACACACGGTTCACCAAGCGTCCAGATGTGCAGTCAGCACATTTCTAGAGCGTTTAAGAAACATAGCTACAAACTTTGGCCAGATTTTCGCGGACATGGGCAGGTGACAAAGTTCACGTCACACAGACCCTTTTTTATTCCCCCTCTGCTCAGTGTCAGGTCAGTGCACCACACTAAACTCCTCAGAGCCACATTTTAATGTCTTTGTTCATCCTCTGTGATGTGAAAAGGCTCAGAGAAAGTAAAAGTGTGCGTCCTGGTCGCACAACGCAGTGTCCCTGCTGCCGGGCTGCTGAACACTCAGCAGGCGGGAGAGGACGGTGTAGTACTTGAAGTACTTCAGCACCCTTCATAGTCAGCTCTGAGAGCGTGCTCGTGCTGCTCTGCCTCACGCTGCCTTCTACGACTCAGTTCAAGTTTCATGCTTGTGTACAGTGACGCGGCTAAAAGAGTGCAGTGACTCAACAAACACAATGGGAGTTGACTCTTGTCATGTAATGACTAGTATTATTTTACAATAAAGTGCGGGTTGACTCACTGTTTTTTGCGTTGGGTGCGCTGCCTGGCCTCGGGGGCGTGGCTCTGCAGGAACACCTGCAGCTTCGGGGGGTCACAGGTGGTGGGGATAATGAAGTGCCCCATCTCATGAAGACTGGGTTTAGAGCGATCACTGTGATTGATACAAACAACATATGATGCATTACTTTGTGAAAGTAGACAGCAGTGTTTGAGTTGTGCTATAGTCATGTGACAGCATACTTCTCAACAACATGCTGAGGCCCTGCAGGCTCCGGGGGTGCAGCCAGAGGCGCCGGGAAATCAGGCTCTTGTGGAAGGTGCTCAGGGTGTTGTAGTGCTCGGCGATTGGCTGGACGGGACCCAGCCTCTCCATGTGGACCACCTGAGTCCCCCCCAGGAGGAAGCTGATCCTCTCCTTTAGCCACTCTGTCTGCTGCAGCAGGCTGCGATAGCTGGGCAGCTGCTCAAACAACTGGAAACACACATGCAGAGGAGTGTCACAACACAAGCATCAGCACAGAGAGCATGTGGCAGCAGAAGCACTGCAGCTGCATTACTTTGGTCCACTGATGATGAACATCCATGGTTCCCAGCATTATGTGTCCAGAGGCGTTCATCCCCGACTGGTCAGCAAATACAACAGTGTGTCCTGGAGGGAAGGTGGAGCAGCACATTAAAGGGGGGGTTCACCAATTCTACATTAGTCTGTTTTGCTGGTGTTGTGCAGTAGAGCTAAATAAGTGAAAAGAGTTCATCAAAACAGAAAAACAGTTTATCATGTGGGATTCACATCTATAAAAAGCATTTAGTGGATTTATTTTTAGCATAAACCTCCCATAGCGTTATTGCTAGCTACCAAGTAATGGGAGAGCAGAGCTGAATGTAACACAAAGCTGGAAACGGAAACAACCGAGTTATTTCTTACTAATATGATGTTTGTTACCTACACATTACACGTTCCTTGTAACTTGTTCACAGTAGGATTGATTATTATAGGAGCGCGTCTGTGTACACTGTAACATACAGTTTATGGCTGTGAGATTTCTGTTACCTGTACACCATGTGCCATGTTCCCACAGCAACCCTTGGCATGTGGCTTTATTTCCGTGATCTTTTTAAATCTGTTTGTACCTAATTGTAACAGCCATACAACCCTGACGACTGCACTTCAGCTATGGTGATTTTTATGTTGCAACATTAAATGCTTTGTACAGTATGTCACATGTATTCCCTCATGTAGATAGGTACTAACACAATACTAAAAACAAGTTTCTTGTAACTTTAAAGTCTGTACTAGTCCAGTACTAAGACACTAGAAAAGGCCACAAGTGAAGGGAACAAGGAGGCATCCCAGGAGATGACACAGAAAGTAATACAGCCCTGAAAGAAGTGAATGAAGTGAAAGTTCATCTAATCTGGAGCCCATAAAACACATTTTAACAGACCACTGCTGCTGTAGCTCCTCAGCTGTAGCTACACTTTAAATCATGCTGTGAGCAAACAGGCCTGTCTTTACCTTGCAGGTTGATCAGGGCCTCGGGGTTCTGCTGAGATAGCCGGCTCAGACTCTGAAGCTGACAGCACCTGTGGTCCACTCCCCAGCTGCGCTGCCACCTGCACCACACAACTCACGTCATCGTCATGTTAACACACAGCTTCTTAGTAGTTCATGCACACTCTTCAACTAAAGAGCCCAGTCCGCATAATAACCTTTACTATTCTGTCATTTAAATGAGGGATGCACAATATGGATTTTATTCAGCTGATACCGACAAGATAACCAATAAGCTCACATTTTGGCATTAAAAAGTAGTTTATAACCTGTATTTTACGCACAAACAAAAAAAGAGCCAAAAAATGTACTGTTACTGCAAAGAGCCACATCATACACACAGTCACAGATGCGCACCCCCCCCCCCCTTCTCGCTTTTGTTCTCACCCTCTCTCTGTGCTCCCTCACTCTCTTCCTCCCTTCTCTCTCACACAGACAAAATTAAACTTTACACACACACACACACACACACACACACTCAAAGACCCTCCCTCCCAAAGACACACACACACACACTCTGCTCAGACAGATTTATTGTAAATGTCACACACTAATATTGACAGAAATTGAATTAAACCTCTCCTACCAGTATTCAGAGGCCAGTTATTATCAACAATGAACATTGTGTGCACTCTCACACACAAACTCTCAGTAAAAAAAATGTGAAAAGGTTTTTTTATCTCCCCATGCATGTTGCTTCTTTAAATTAGTGGGACTTCTAACATTCCTTGCCTTGAACAATCCTCCTCAAATCTGGCTTGTATTCCATTGTGGTCACTCGAAGCAATTATTTCACGTGTGTCAGTCAGAGCAGATGGATATTTTGATATCACGTGTTTCAGGGTAGATAACACCAACTCACAGACGTACGTTGACCCAAACATTGATAGTAGCTTGAGTGGAGCCCGTTTGACATTGGGATATTTTTTCCATTGGCACAGTTTTCCAGAACTCAAGGGTCCCTTCACTCAGAACAGGTTTCAGTCGGTCTTCCTCAGAAAGTTCAATCATCTCCAACTGGGCCACCGCCTCGTCCGTGTCCAGCGCATACCTGTCAATCCTCCCTCTTTTCCCGGGATTATCCCGTATTTTTACTTCTATCCCGATTTTCTCCCGTTTAAATATTTTCCTGTAATTATCCCGTATTTTTAACCTTTCAGAAAAAAAATAGGCCTAATTAAAAAAAGTGTAAAGTGGCCTCCAGTAAAGCAGGTGGCAGTATTATGTTTAACTTTAGCTGAAAAACGTTATCCGCCAGTAAACGCACAGAAGAAAACAGGATCAATAACACAGAAGAAGAAAACGAAAACATATGGATGAGAGTCACAGTGAACGGGAGATAGATGGAGACGCAGTTGTACCTGCCAAACAAGTTAAAACTTTATGCAAGTACCAATGAGAGGAGACCTTCCCTTATTTAATAAAAAGCAGAGTCGGGCAAACTCGTGCTCTTTGTAAAGTGTGCCATTCAGATATTAGCATCGCACACTGCGGAATAAGCGATGTTCACCAGCAAGAAAAATCGCTTCCAAGCACAAGCACGCCAAGAGGCACAAAAACATACACTGTCAATGACTTCATTTGCGACAAGAACTGTTTCGGAGGCAAACCAAGTGACCAAAGCTGAGGGAAAGATGTCGATGCTTTGCGCTAAAAAATAATGTAGTCTTCAGCTCCTGCGATGATTTCAGTCGCAGTGTAGCGGACAAAAGAAATTCCCTTATTTTGAAATTCCAATGTTGACAGGTATGGACTAGCGGGGCTTTCAAACAGTCCGTCTCAGCATTAAAAGGGTCGACGAGGAACGTAATCTGTGACCTTTTCAGCTGTAGATCATGGAACCGGGTTGCAAAGTTTTCGTGCAGTTTCAATGTTGCATTTCGGCTTATCCGCTTGCTTTTAGCAGAGAGGGAAAATGCGCTAATTCTCCCTTTTGAAGATGTGTTTTGAACAGTTTCAGTTTGTTAACAAACACAAACACACTTTGCACTAGGTCAGGCAGCATTTTTATATGAATATGAACTCTCCCACTCAAAAACTATGTTGGTCTTCATATTTTCGCTTAGCTGTGCATTTTTTCCCTGCAATTTTACGATCGAACTCAGATGGTCAGATAGCGATTACTCTACGATAGGTTTTTCCCCCCTCGAAGGTGATTGGTTCATTGCATAGCAGGCATTTTTGTGATTGGCTCTTGGGCCACATCAAAATTAGACGCACTGTCATGATCTCATACTGACAGCGTCGTGCATCCATCCATCGTCTACCGCTTATCCGGGGTTGGGTCGTGGGGGTTGCAGCTACAGTAAGGAACCCCAAACTTCCCTTCTCCGGGCCACATCCGCCAGCTCCGACTGGGGGCTCCCAAGGCGTTCCCTGGCCAGTGAGGAGATATCATTTCTCCACCGAGTCCTGGGTCTTCCCCGGGGTCTCCTCCCAGCTGGACGTGCCTGGAACACCTCCCTAGGGAGGAGCCCAAGTGGCATCCTTACTAGATGCCCGAACCACCTCACCTGGCTGCTTTCAACGTAAAAGGAGCAGCGTCTCTACTCCGAGTCTCTCACGGATGGCTAAGCTTCTCACCCTATCTCTAAGGGAGATGCCAGCCACCCGTCTGAGAAAACCCATTTCGGCCTCTTGTAACCGTGATTTTGTTCTTTCGGTCATGACCATAGGTGAGGGTAGGAACGAAGATCGACCGCTTTGCCTTCTGGCTCAGCTCTCTTTTCGTCACAACGGTGCGGTACTGCCCCCGCTGCTCTGATTCTCCGGCCAATCTCTCGCTCCATTGTCCCCTCACTCGCGAACAAGACCCCGAGGTACTTGAACTCCTTCACTTGGGGTAAGGGCTCATTCCTTACCTGGAGTAGGCAATCCACCGGTTTCCTTCTGAGAGCCATGGCCACAGATTTTGAGGTGCTGATCCTCATCCCAACCGCTTCACACTCGGCTGCGAACCGATCCAGTGACTGTTGAAGGTCACAGACCGATGATGCCATAAGGACCACATCATCTGCAAAGAGCAGCGATGAAATCCTCAGGCCACCGAACTGCAACCCCTCTCCACGACTACGCCTCGATATCCTATCCATGAAAATTACAAACAGGATTGGTGATAAAGTGCAGCCCTGGCGGAGGCCAACATTCACTGGGAACGAGTCTGACTTACTGCCGAGTATCCGGACACAACTCTCGCTTTGGGCGTACAGGGATTGGATGGCCCTCAGAAGTGACCCCCCCCCCCTCACCCCATACTCCCGCAGCACATCCCACAGTATCACCCAGGGAACTCCCAGGCCCCCTCCAGGATCCTTGCGAGAGTGAAGAGTTGGTCTGTTGTTCCACGACCAGGATGGAATCCGCATTGTTCCTCTTCAATCAGAGGTTTGATTATCGGCCAAACCCTCCTTTCCAGTACCTTGGAGTAGACTTATTAGGATTAGACTTCACCAGAGAGGCTGAGAAGTTTGATACCCCTGTAGTTGGCACACACTCTCTGGTCCCCCTTTTTGAATAGGGGAACCACCACCCCGGTCTGCCACCCCCTAGGCACTGTCCCAGACTTCCACGCAATGTTGACGAGGCGTGTCAACCAAGACAGCCCCTCAACACCCAAAGCCTTCAGCATTTCTGGACGGATCTCATCAACCCCTGCGGCATTGCCACTGTGGAGTTGTTTGACTACCTCAGTGACTTCCATCAGGGAAATTGACGATGATCCCCCATCAGCTTCCAGCTCTGCCTCTACCATAGAGGGCGTGTTAGTCAGATTCAGGAGTTCCTCAAAGTGCTCCTTCCACCGCCCGATAACCTTCTTAGTCAAAGTCAGCAGGGTCCCACCCTTGCTGTACACAGCTTGGATGGTTCCTCGCTTCCCCCTCCTGAGGTGCCGGATGGATTTCCAGAAGCACCTTGGTGCCGACCGAAAGTCCTTCTCCATAGCTTCTCCGAACTTCTCCCACACCCGCTGCTTTGCCTTTGCCACGGCAGAAGCTGCCGTCCTTTGAGTCCTTCGGTACCCTGCAACTGTTTCCGGAGTCTCATCACCGCAGCTTCAGCGATAGAGGTTTTGAACGTCGCCAACCTCGTCTAAGACCAATTTGCCCTACCAGAAGCACTAGGCTCCAGACAACACCGCTCTCAGGTTCATAGGGACACACAAACCTCTCCACCACGATAAGGTGATGGTTCCCAGAGAGGTATCGTGCATGACTAATTTAAATCATGCTCTGCAGTGACTCACAGTGCAGAGGAGCAAGCTTCAGGTGTCACTGCTGACTGCTTATTCTCTAATATTAACTAGAATGACATCAGCAATTACTCTCTCCACTGAGAGGCAAGGAGCCAGGATGTTGGACCTGGGAAGCGGTTGATTATTTTTGATTGTTCAGTAGACTACTGTATTGTTAGCAGCATACTAAGTGTGAAGGCAAACAGTACAGTTGAGTGTACCTGATATCAGCCAGATCAAATTTGAGACAAAGTTCCTCCTTCAGTCTGTTCAGCTCTTCTCTCCGAGGAAGACTAGCACTGTGCTTCTTTTTCGCCTCGGACTTGTTGTTTCTCAGCCACAAGCTAACAAAGAAAAGGCAATATGAAACCACTCTGACAATTCTGTAAAACTACTATAACAATATGTTTCATGGTGACAAAAAACACTTAGAATGATCCCCAACTATGCAGTTCCTCTCAGCTCTATGAGCTTTAAAAGAATCTTTCAGCTCATTGTTTTGGTTTAACGGCCCTCAACTTACTGCTCTTACTCAGTCACAGAGTTTCCAGCAGCAGCAGCTGCACACTCCCTGCTCAGCTAACTAACTAACTAAGATGTGATCATACTTCAGTCTCGGGCTTCTATACATACTACAATCGATGGATGGCCCAGGATTTTTTCTCTCCCGGTGAAAAGGGTAGCTTGACCAATGCTAATAAAATAATGATTTTTTTGTTATAGATGATCGTCATAAAAATCTTTTGTTATTGAATTTGGAAGAATATTCATCAAAATAGCTGTAAGCCTATTACAAGTGACCACAAGGCAGTGAGAAAAGGACTTTCACTGCAAAGGTGACAGAGCTTGTGCAGCCACACTTATTCATTCATTCCAGATGCATAATCTTTGGTAATATTACTGTTGAAACAATGTCAGAAATTAACTTCAAGTGCAGCCACAACGAGAAGTGCAATCTATTTAGCCTATGCCTTTTAACAAACTTTAATATCATCACAATATTAGTGATTATTTTTCTATATCCAAACAAAAATAACTGGCTGATTGCTTTTCCAGTGCACTTGTTACGTGTACAGTCAACACGCTCACACATTTTGGGCTGCACACAGACGCCACACAGGGGACCCTCGTGGAAACCATGAATTGTCCTTTAGAAACTAGCAAGTGAACATAGTAGGGTGAGCTGCAGAGACCAAAACAGAGCTAAAAGAGAAAGTACTGGATTTATATTCATCAAAATGATCATTGTTCATGTAAATAGTTTGCTAAAAGAATAGTAATGTCACATATTCACTTATGGTCTACTCTGTCTTTTGGTTACTTTTCTTCTCATTATTAATAAATCATCTTCTCTGGAATAGCTTGACATGATCTTGAAAGGAATATTTCTACATTGTGAGAAACATTCTTATTCACTATCTTTCCGAGAGTGAAATGAGAAGATTAATAATAATAATTCATGTCTGTGTGTTCAGTACAGAGTGGAGTCAGGAGGTAGTTAGCCTAGCTTAGCATTAGGGCTGGTCAGGGGGAAACAGCTAGCCTGCTCTGTCCAAAGTTCAAAAACACATGCTGTACCGACACCTCTAACGCTCATTGACTATAGACAAACAGAATGTATTAAAGAGCAGTTTGTGCTGAACTGTTTTTTTCGGTCTGATTCAAAAACGTACTGAAGTTTGATACCCAGCTCTGTTATGTACTGTATGTACGTCCGTTGTTACTAACATGAGTGTCGGCTCCACCCGCCTGGCCTGCTGCAGCTCCTGCTCAGGGTCTCTGAATCTAGTGAAAGTGTAGTAGCTCTTATCCCATCTGATAGGTCTGTAGAAAGGCAGTACCCCCCCAGGTGGAGTCTTAGATGTCTCTACACTTGTTTGGAGTCCCTTCATGTGCTCCATGGGCAGGCTGCAGGACTTCAACACGTTCATCACTGTGCTCAGGACATCGTTTGTGTGCAGGGTGAAATTCACTGAGCGGAACCCTGAGAACAAGGCGGCAGGTTTTACATTTGTAAAGACAGAACTCACAAATATTATGAGCAATATTAATGGAAAGTGTACCTGAGGCGAGGAGGTCTGGCTGCACATCACTGCTGTCCTTTGGATCTCTGACATAAAAGATGAGCTTCATTGGCTGAACAGAGAGTGACCCGGGCTTCTGCAGGTGGTCCAGATAGCCATTAAGCCTCTTTAATGAATTCTCATTCACTTCCTGTAAATCACACCATTGAATGTTAAACAGTGTTGTGAAGCCGCCTCTTTGCATGATGATGATTAGTCCTCCAGGAAGACGCTACAACTGTCTGATGGTGCAGCACTACTGACCACCTCAACACATTAGAACAGGGGTGTCAACCATGCGGCCCGGGGGGCCAAAACCGGCCCGCCAGAGGGTCCAATTCGGCCCGCGGGAAGACTTTGCAAAGTGTAAAAATTAGTTGTTTTGATCATAAAGTAAAATACTGTTCCAGATACCCGTGACAATTCTTTTTGTGCCTTTGTAGATACAGTGTGATCTATAAGTTGTAATGCACATGTGTAAATGATAAACTGAAGCATAATATTGTTGAAATTGCACCTTCTTTTCTTAAGAAATTTCAGGTTGTTCATTATGTTTTGTAAAAAGATCAAATTTGAACATTTTCATAATGTACTTGTACTTTTTTGCACTAAAACGAAGGGGAAAATTTGGAGTTGTCATTATTTATAGGTTATTAGGCTATTATTTTACTAGTCTGGCCCACTTGAGATCAAATTGTGCTGTATGTGGCCCCTGAAATAAAATGAGTTTGACACCCCTGCCTTAGAAGAAGCACATCATAGTCTCAGTTCAATGACTTCAGACAGCATATTTATTTAAACACTATATGATGTATAAGAGACCTACCCGTTCCCTGGGATGTTGACCAAAGAAGTCAGGATGGACTGCAAAATAAAAGGGTCTGAGAGCGTTGACAGCATCAGCCCCTGACAGAGCTCTCAGCTGGAGTAAATGTTTGGCCACATGTTTCCTCTCCAGCCTGTACAGAAACACATATGGAAGGTGACTAGTTTAGTATACTTCTATTGTATCAATGGTATAAACTATAGTCAGGGGTTGTATTGTTACACACTGATTATTTTAATTGTTGATCTTTCGCTTGTTTTTCAACCAATTGTTTACTCTATAAAACCTGAAAATGCTCATTACAAATTGTTTGGCTGTGTGTGATCATCCAATTGTGTTTTTTGCCTGAACAACAGTTTCAAACATGAATGGTTTCACTTTATAAAAGTAAAATCCTCATGCGGGAGACACTTTACACAAATATTTGGCATTTTTATTTGATAAATGACTTATACTGAACAATACAACAATAAACATTTATCTCCTTAATTTAATGATGATTTGGGGTTTTAATACACTTTGTAGTAACTAGTGTATGTATTGTGTACACAGTACCTTGTATTTTCAAGCTTTCAATTGAATATAGTAGAGGTCATAAAGTATACGGTGACAATGTCATTGAAAGGGGCACAGTTAGTATGCCTGCCCAAAACTCTACGAAAATATTTGGTACGGACATTGATGAATCCTTTCATCAAGCTGCATCATCACCTTGAGATGACCACATGTTTATTAGCCTCAACTGTTGAGCTTACATTGAAGCTGACACAGCTACAACTCATACCATGCACAAAGTCCTGTCGTACAACATGTCACAGTGTTAGTTACCTGATGGTGCATCTCAGGAGGGAGTTGACAGACATTGCTGATGAGCATTATATCCTCATGACCTCTGCTCTGCAGCCGCATCAGCAGTCCTCACATCAGAGTGCATCTAGTGACACCCGGTGCAGCTTTCAGCAATATCTATCCCTTCTTTCAAAGCAACTTTATTAAGAATCTTAGGCAATCATGAGAAAATGACTAGCTGTGCAGCAGAAAGGGAAATTAATGTGAACGTTTATCTATCTGTTAAAGTATTCAATGATAGCAATTTATAAATACACATTCAAAACTAAATATCCAAGTTAGGCTACGTTGTATTTAGCTTCTGCGTTGGCAGCTAAACATCTACGGCGATATAATCACAGTTAGTTTACTAATCAGACTAAAATAGTTGATGTAAATTAGTGGGTAAATTAAGGTTAAAGCTTAAACGTAGTTTGCCAATGTTACTCAATGACAGCAACAAAACATAGCTCCTGTTAGCAACACTAGCTAGCATATAAAGTTATAACAAACATCTGTTATTGTCTAGCTATGAAGAGCTCAATATAAATTACAAGTAAGGGTGGTTGTTTAGTTGGCCACTGACAACAAATAGCAAGACAGTAATATGCCCTCACCGTAGAACCTAGTTTAGCTCATGTGTTTGTTTCCATTTTCTTCTTCTTCTTCTTCTTCTGACAAACAACCGCACCGCTCCGCACCCAGCTGGGCTGGAGGAACATTACAGCTCGGTAGTCTTCTTCTTCTTCTTCTTGTTTTTGTTTAATGGCGGGTGGCACCTAGCGGTTTAGCTGTCCACATGCTGGGGTTATTAATCCCCATACCTTAATTCGCCTCTTCGTTTCCCTCACTTGTGTTTCATCCTCGCGTTTTAGCTCCGGCCTCGTAAAACGCGAACGAGAGATATGAAGATGATGTGAGGACAGAGGAATCCTCAGTTATAAAACGGAAAATTCTCGTTTACTCGACGTCCTTTACTTATGGCGCGTGCATGTTCATTGAAATTATTATTTTTGAATCTCTTTTCATTGATGGGATTCAATGCATTATTTTTCCAGTCCTGTATTTGTTTAATGCATAACATAATAATAACAATACTATTAATAATAATCTGCGTCTTAATAGACCTATCATAAGAGCTTGGTTTTGTTGAAGCACTGGATTTTGAAGAAAAAAGACAAATGTGACTAGAAGATTAATTAGACATATGTATATCTTCCCCTTCCCACTCTCTCCTCCAGTCTATGCCATTAAAAAACTGTTGTTGTGGTCTCAAATACAAAATACATCAATGTGTTTCATTTTAGCCATTTCATATGGTTCTATTTTTTTTAAACTCTGGCTCCATTCATATTTAAAACACCCACTCTAAAAGTATCCATAGCAATTGAGATGTTAAAATAAAAACTAATTAATTAAGATACACATCATCAATGTTTGTTTTTTTACTTTTAGCACAAGTTTCTAAAAACCTGGTCAGTGAGGCCAGACTCCTCTCTTTGACTCATATGGAGTCTGGCTGAGGTATTTAAAACTTTTCAGCCGTATACATTTTGTTTTCTCGGCTGCTACTTAAATTAAACCCAGGGATGTCACTGCTGTCTGAGACACACTCCTCTTCACTCGTACTTTCATCCGCCTGCCCCTGCTTTCTTAATGTCTTTGCAGGAACGGAGCAAAGTTGAGGAAATTCCTTAGTACCTCAGGCAGAAGACTCCTCAACCACAGCTTCCTTCCGTTCCCTCAAAAGACCCCCTAAATCAACCTGCAGATCAAAAAAATCCTCGTCCTTCAAAACCGCTGCGTCCATTTCTATGGTAGGTTCGTACTGTCACGGTGAGGTGTAGGAGAGGACCCAAAAGCAGTTCAGCAGACGATATTATAACAAAAAAAGCGACACAAGCAGGACACGAACAGGCTGAGCAGGACACGTAACATGAACAAAGAACCCACAAAGAACACTGAAACAGACAGGGATATATACACAGACACTAAATTAGGGAACGAGACACAGCTGGGAGAGAAAGGCAAAAACACAAGGGAAGGAAGTAGAAACAGAGAACTGGTAATTAACAAAATAAAAGGCAGTCCAGCAAGGAGGGAGTTGCAGTAATCTGAGATGACAAGAGCCTGAGAAACAACAGAGGTGCTCATGTTGATGGTAAGGTCTTGGATGGGAGTAAAGTATTAGTCACATCGAACAATAACTATATTTAATGTAGTTACGACCGGCTTCCATTTCAAGCCACCAACACAGTATAACCTTCACTGCTTCAGAGCTCTGCAGAGCACATGCAAACGCAGTTTGTAACCAGGCAGGTACTTGATGTTTTCATGCTGTGTGTTGATGATGTCAGTGAGCTTCCTGCCATTAATGTTCTCTTCAAACACCCACATCTTCACTGTGGTGGCAAACCGCAGGGACATGGCATTATTTCCAATAATCCTGGCGATGGCAGAGCCCCTGCAGCCAAAGCAGAGGTCAGGAGGTCAGCTTGCTTTCACTTTCCATATGTTAAGTCCCTATAAATGCATTATTTATATGACGTGGGATGGACGGCATGATTTAATACACTGATTAAGAAAGCTGGCTCCGTAGTTTGCTGCAAACCAGACATCTTTGAAGTTGTGGTGGAGAGGAGGACACTGAACAAACTGTTATACATGATGGATGATCCTGAGCAGCCTCTCCACAGCTACTGGACAGACAGCAGAGCTCTTTCTCTAACAGGCTGATACAGGAAATCATTCCTGCCCGGAGCAATAACTCTCACAACACCTCACCCAACACATCTCATGCATATAGTATGTTATCCTATGTTTATATTTTTGTTGTAGTAGTTTGGTATATTCATAGTGTATTCAAATATATTCTTAGTTTTTTATAGATTTTATATGCATCTCTTCTTGTGTTGATATGTATATTTACTTTGTATTTCCTGTTCCTGTGCAATGCCTTGATATTATATTTGATACATTGATATTAGTGGAATAACATAAATACACCCCGCAGTTTGGATGTTCTCAGCTGAGGTTTTACTGCATTATTGATTCCCTGTGGCCGGCTGAAGGGGGAGTATCCCGGGCTGGGGGGAGTGACCAACCCGGGATTTCCGAGAGAGAGAGAGAGAGAGAGCGAGAGCTCCGCAGTGTCGGAATATCCCTCCCGTGTGTCAACAGTGTCAGCAGGCTGGAGTAAAGCTACACTTGTTTCTTGTATCTCACCTTCTCATCACTGCATCCCTTTGACAGAAACCTGTATTAAATCTATAAATCTCTCTCATTTGGCTCTTTACGCCTCTTGTTTTCCGCTGAAAAGCAGCAGTATGAACCGGCCAGCGCGTCAGGAGAGCCCTGCTCGGAGCCTCTGCAGAAGGCAGGAGAAGCGGGTCGGCCAGCCTCAAAGCCCGGCTGCAATGGAGCAGCGAGTAGGCTCCGGGACCAGGGACAGCGGCGCAGGGTCGGGCCCCTCGCACCATAAAACAGCCCGTAACAAGCGGCACCTGGAGGGTGTCCTGAAGAAATACACAAACCCGTTCCAGGGCTGGCAGAGCAGGTAGGTCACCGCACTGATACAGTGACGAAGTGCTTTTATACATCAACTTGAACCTTTTGGGTCTGAGCAGTACAATCTAGTTTATGACCATGACATCCGTTATATTATAATTTGAGATTATCATGTCTTGAAGATCCCAGACTGGTCCTTCCCCAATTTATTTATTTCTTGAACCTAACTGATCTGTTATATTTTTGAAAATATAATTTTCCTAAATAAAAGTCTAAAAACTGTTTCATGGCCTTACATTTTTTTAATGCAATTTAATTAAAAAAGTTAAAGTTAAAGTTAATTTCCACACTTCAATCAATCACTTCAAGCAATCTCTCTGTGTGGTTACAGTCATCATATAAAACAAAACACATACGCCTTAATTCAACAGCAATATGTTATTTATATATAATTTATTTGATCAAAGTCATCATGGCAAACTTGGGGCAACATCCTCCTGTGGAACAGGTCTATATACCATCAGGTCATCTTTCCACTCGCTACTCTGTATGTACATCCTTACATTCATTCAGTTGGAATCACATTCTATGGCAGGGGTCGGGAACCTTTTTGGCTGGGAGAGCCATAAAAGCCAAATATTTGTTTATGTATTTCCTTGAGAGCCATATATTTAATCAATTTGAACAAAACTTTATGCGTGCATTTTTTAAAGAATAACACGTCTCTGAGTACTAATAGCGGTATCAGTGTTGCATTGAACAGGTGCTCTTTTATTAAATAAACTAAACGCTTACGTTATTTATCTCATATTTCAGTGTTTACTGCACGGGTGTCAAACTCAAGGCAATTATGACCTCTTATGTCTGTTGTTGTTGGTGTTGTTTTTGTTGTTGTCCTGCATTTTAGCGCCTTGAGATTGCTTTTAGCTTTGAAAGGCGCTTTACAAATACAATTTATTATTATTATTATTATTATTATTATTATTATTATTATTATTATTATTATTATTATTATTATTATTATTATTATTATTATTATTATTATATCCGGCCCGCGAGAAAATATCATATGTCTGTCATACCTGGCCCGCCGGTTTTGGTAATTGCATCAATGCATGGCACAACCACGGGAAAAGACATTTGAGGAAGTATCTAAATATGTGAATGAAATGAAAGTTTTTGGAAAGAAAAGGGAAACACACCACAGATCTCTGGGACGATGTGAGCTGGCCTGTTTGTGCGACATAACGAAGCATCTCACTGTTAAACCTGCAGCTTCAGGGCCGTGTGATCACGGACATGTATCATGACGAGCTGCCTGTGAGAGACTCTGATGCAGAAGGAAACTTTGGTCACGTGTTTCCAAACACTGACAAACATCTCCACCGCTGTGTTCCCGACAGCATTCTGCTGATGCACTGAGAGTATTTGCCGACTTTGCTGCTCAGATATTTTAATTGAACTGCTCAGCAATCCGTCTGCAGTTGACTTAAATATGTTCCATATCTTTTTGCACTTTATGTGTACCCTGTTCAATAAATGTGGACGTGTTTGGCCCTCGACGTAGTCCCAGTTTTTAATGTTGGCCCTCTCTGTGAACTGAGTTTGACCCCCCCCCCCCTCTACTGCTTGCTTTGCGCAGTTTCTCCTCAGCTGTCTCGCAAAGGGCAGGGCTCCGCCCCCTACACACACACACACACACACACACACACACACACACACTTGTGTAAGTGTGTGCACTGAGCAGTCAGAGACAGGGCGGAGGACAGGAGAGGGGAGAACTAAAAACAAATCCTCTGCTAAATGTTTTACTTTAAAATGACACAGTATAATTGTTTATTACTTGTTAATCATGTTAAAACATGTCAGCTCAGAATTGTCTGCGAGCCATATCGCGTCATCAAAAGAGCCATAGGTTCCCGACCCCTGTTCTATGGTGATGGCTCAGTGAGAGGAGATGTGGGGGTGGGAGTCCCAGAAACACTTAATGAGTCATCCAGGATCAGGAAAGACCTGCACTCCTCTCCTGCATCTCAATACCAGCCCCCCCCCCCCTTTAACTACTCACTCTCTCACTGTCCGAGAGGATCGATAGGTAAAGCATCCAAACATGTAATGAGCTCCATGATCCCATTTTGACAATGTGAGGTATACTTACTTACAAACACACACACACACACACACACACACACACACACACACACACACCAGAGAAACTGGAGTTTTTAGTGTGTGTTTGTGTGTGTGCATCAGCACGTTGTGTATACATATGGTATGAATATCTCCATTCTATTAAGCCATGATCTGTGCTTTCATTTTTTCAGGCAGGCAGGCAGGCAGATTTACTGGCTTGGGCGATGACGGAACAGGGAATAGATGCGTGAGTGAAGAGGGAAGCACAGTTGATTGAAGATTGTAAAGATTGTGACATTTGGTGTGCAGATGGAAAATGGCAGGTCTAGTGGCAAAGTTAGGAACACTTTGGTGGGCAGTGGCGAAGGCAGGATCCATCTAGAGAAGGGGTGTCAAACAAATTTTATTTCAGGGGCCACATACAGCACAATTTGATCTCAAGTGGGCCGGACCAGTAAAATCACAGCATAATAACCTATAAATAACGACAACTCCAAATTTTCCCCTTCGTTTTAGTGCAAAAAAGTACATTCTGAAAATGTTCACATTTTATCTTTTTACAAAACATTATGAACAACCAACAACAAACAACAAAATTTCTTACAAAAAAAAGTTGCAATTTCAACAATATTATGCCTCAGTTTATCATTTACACATGTGTGTTACAAGTACAGATCACAGTGTATCTACAAAGGCACAAAGCATTTCGTCACAGGTATCTGGAACAGTATTTTACTTTATGATCAAAACAACACATTTTTACACCTTGCAAAGTCATGCCGCGGGCCGGATTGGACCCTCTGGCAGGCTGGTTTTGGCCTCCGGGCAGCATGTTTGACACCCCTGATCTAGAGGTTGAGCAGAAGGTCAATGGCGAATGTTGGATCTCTCTGCAGGTTGAGAAGGAGGCAGATAGTGAATGTGGGATCTCTCTAGAGCAGGGGTCGGGAACCTATGGCTCGCGAGCCATATATGGCTCTTTTGATGACGCGATATGGCTCGCAGACAATTCTGAGCTGACATGTTTTAACATGATTAACAAGTAATAAACAATTATACTGTGTCATTTTAAAGTAAAACATTTAGCAGAGGATTTGTTTTTAGTTCTCCCCTCTCCTGTCCTCCGCCCTGTCTCTGACTGCTCAGTGCACACACTTACACAAGTGTGTGTGTGTGTGTGTGTGTGTGTGTAGGGGGCGGAGCCCTGCCCTTTGCGAGACAGCTGAGGAGAAACTGCGCAAAGCAAGCAGTAGAGGGGGGGGGGGTCAAACTCATTCACAGAGAGGGCCAACATTAAAAACTGGGACTACGTCGAGGGCCAAACACGGTCCACATTTATTGAACAGGGTACACATAAAGTGCAAAAAGATATGGAACATATTTAAGTCAACTGCAGACGGATTGCTGAGCAGTTCAATTAAAATATCTGAGCAGCAAAGTCGGCAAATACTCTCAGTGCATCAGCAGAATGCTGTCGGGAACACAGCGGTGGAGATGTTTGTCAGTGTTTGGAAACACGTAGTGACCAAAGTTTCCTTCTGCATCAGAGTCTCTCACAGGCAGCTCGTCATGATACATGTCTGTGATCACACGGCCCTGAAGCTGCAGGTTTAACAGTGAGATGCTTCGTTATGTCGCACAAACAGGCCAGCTCACATCGTCCCAGAGATCTGTGGTGTGTTTCCCTTTGCGTTCCAAAAACTTTCATTTCATTCACACATTTAGATACTTCCTCAAATGTCTTTTCCCGTGGTTGTGCCATGCATTGATGCAATTACCAAAACCGGCGGGCCAGGTATGACAGACATATGATATTTTCTCGCGGGCCGGATATAATAATAATAATAATAATAATAATAATAATAGTAATAATAATAATAATAATAATTAATAATAATAATAATAAATTGTAAAGCGCCTTTCAAAGCTAAAAGCAATCTCAAGGCGCTAAAATGCAGGACAACAACAAAAACAACACCAACAACAACAGACATAAGAGGTCATAATTGCCTTGAGTTTGACACCCGTGCAGTAAACACTGAAATATGAGATAAATAACGTAAGCGTTTAGTTTATTTAATAAAAGAGCACGTGTTCAATGCAACACTGATACCGCTATTAGTACTCAGAGACGTGTTATTCTTTAAAAAATGCACGCATAAAGTTTTGTTCAAATTGATTAAATATATGGCTCTCAAGGAAATGCATAAACAAATATTTGGCTTTTATGGCTCTCCCAGCCAAAAAGGTTCCCGACCCCTGCTCTAGAGGTTGAGTCTGGCCCGAGGACCTGCGGTGAGGAAAAAGAGCTGGTAAGTGATGACCTGACTGCAGGTCAGACCTGTGGAGAGATGAGCAGGGTACTGGCGACAGGAGTGCTGAGCAGGATCCAAGCAACGTGACAGCAGAGAAGGAGGCTGGCGACAGTTCTAGGAGGTCTAGTTGGGCAACTGCTGACAAATGGGGTTCTGGCTGTTGAGCAGGCTGTGTCAGCCGGAATACAGGCAGGTGGGTCAGGGAAACAGGAGAATGCTACAAAATGGGAACTTGGGACCTCTGTAGCTCAGAAACTGAAATCCACTGCAGTTTGCGAACTTGGGACTAATACAGGAGATCACTGCAACTCAGGAACCGACAAGATGTCGGCTAGAACAACAAACTTGTCAAACAGACAAGACATTGATGAATGAAGTTGTAAAGAATATAAATATGAAAATCACAGGTCTGATTGACAACAAATGATCCCTTTAACAATTAGATGAAGCCAGCAATATCACATGTCTGACAATTAATTTGATTAATTGTTTGTGCAAAAATGTACACTGCATGTATATGTGCACTACCTTTCCCACAATTCAATGCTTTTCCTTTGAAGTTGAGTAAATTACACTACTACAGTGTTTTCTTATTCTCACTATAGAGTAAATTATTGAAGTGTTGTGTTGATTATGTAAAGAATAGTCTCATGTGGAGATTCTGGAAACAAACCTTGTCCCACCTGAAGAAAATATACTTCAATCCTGTTATCAGGCAAAGGTGTTGTGGGCGTATTCAACCCACAACAGTTGTTTGAACCCAGAGAAGAGACAACGCATGGCCATCTCGATTTCCTGATAAATCCTCTCAGTTTGGCAGTTAGACTGAGGGTGGAAGCCAGATGAAAGGCTGACGAGGCACCAAGAAGACGGCAAAACTCACACCAAAAACAATAGGGGAACTGGGGCACCCCGTCCGAGACATAGTCCCTGGAGGGGCCCTGCAAACAGAAAACATGATGTTACATGAGTTCAGCAGTTTGTTTAGCAGATGGTAATTTGGGTAAAGTATGGTAGACTGAAGGTTGGTTGGCACACACTGTTATCGGAACAAGCACTAGGGGCAGGAAAACTTTGTCCTCCAAAGGCCAGGGGACAGCACCAACGACGCTCGGGGACGGCAGATGCAAAGCAGACAGCCGTCGAGTGCGCTGGCTGGGATCAAATCAAATCAAATTTATTTATATAGCCCAATATCACAAATTATACATTTGTCTCAGTGTTCTTTACAGACTGTACAGGTTACCACACCCTCTGTCCTTAGACCCTCGCATCGCACAAGGCAAAACCTCCTAAAAGAAACCCCATAATTAAAGGGGGAAAAATGGAAGAAACCTCAGGAAGAGCAACTGAGGAGGGATCCCTCTCCCAGGACGTACTCTTAGAGACTCTAGGAACTACAAGTAACCCTGCAGTATGGGAGCGCAATGCTCTAGTTGGTTTATAAGGTACTATGAGATCTTTAAGATATGCTGGAGCCTGACCATTAATTGCTTTGTAAGTCAGGAGAAGGATTTTGAATTCTATTCTGTATTTTGCCGTGAGCCAGTGCAGAGCAGCTAATAGAGGTGGTGGTTATACATGATTGCTTTCACCTGTTCACCCTTTTTGCAAAGACAGTGATCCTGGGAATGATATTTTCTGATGACCGCACTCTCATACACCATTTCATTATTGGGTAACTGGTATCAGTGGTATTTTTTACATTTTTTGTAGAAGAATAAATGTTAAAACAGTGGAACAGAATTATTCTTGCCGTGTTTTCTCTCATATTTAGTCCCTCTTGGCTTTTTTGGACTGCCTACAGCTGCTAGAACAGAAACGTCTCAAAACAAAATGTTGATGTTGAAATTAGATGTGTATTGTGGATTCCTTTGATCGCTTTGGGATGCTTTGGATCTTAAAGGAAACATTAAAACGGCAGGACCACCACTGTATTCGAGGGCAGCTCATTTAATCATTACTGCTAGGGACAAAAGCCCTACAGCAATCGACACAGCAACAGAAGTGATATGAAACTTGGTGTCAATTCTTACTGTGTAAGTTGTTTGAACACAGTGTGAATTAGATACTACTGCCTGTCCATTGGGGACGTGTTGCTTGCTTGTGTTTGTTTATTGCTGCTGGAGGTTGTTTATGATTGGCCGCAGTGGATTGATTGATTTATTGTACATTCACTATTGGGAAATGGCGTGGATCAAAGCCAAATTCAGATGTCAAAGTTTCAATAATAAATGAACAATAGACAGAAATCCTCTCCGGGAACCATCACCTTACCGTGGTGGAGAGGTTTGTGTGTCCCAATCAACCTGAGAGCTGTGTTGTCTGGAGCCTTGTGCACCTGGTAGAGTCTCCCAAGTCAAATTAATCTCAGGCGAGGGGCCAGACTAAGTATGGTTCAAAACGACTTCATGTAACAGAGGGAAAGAGAAGGAGAGACCCTGACCCGTCTGGAGCCAGGCCCAGAGGGAGGGCCCGATAGCGCGCGCCTGGTGGCCGGGTTTGCCACGAAGCCTGGTTGGGCACAGCCCGAAGAAGCTACGTGGTGCCTCCCATCCATCCATCCTGTGGGGACAGGAAGGATGGTAATAATAATAAATTGTCTTTGTAAAGCGCCTTTCAAAGCTAAAAGCAATCTCAATGAGCTAAAATGCAGGACAACAGCAAAAACAACAACAACAATAACAACAGACATAAGAGGTTACGGGAATGCTTTTTTGAAGAGAAAGGTTTATAGGCTCTTCTTGAAGGAGTCAGTGGCCTGTGGAGGTGTTCTAGGAGGGAATTCCACAGGTGAGGAGCGGCTGAGCAGAAGGCCTGATCACCCATGGTGCGGAGCTTGGTCCTGGGGGGGTGGAGCAAAGTTTTTTTTAGAGGATTGGAGGTTGCGTGTGGAGGTTTGTTGGGGGAGGAGTTCCTTGAGGTACGGAGGAGCATTTCCATGTATGCACTGATAGGTGAGTCGGGAGATTTTGTACTCAATCCTGAATGAGACAGGAAGCCAGTGGAGCGAGTGGAGAATGGGTGTGATGTGGTTATATTTTTGCACCCTCATCAGTATCCTAGTGGCGCTGTTTTGGATATATTGGAGCTTTTGAAGGCTCCCGCTTGGAATCCCGATGAGGAGAGTGTCGCAGTAACCTAACCTTGAGGAGACAAAGGCGTGGACGAGTTGTTCAGCATCTGACAGGGAGAGTGTGGTGCGGAGTTTTGCAATGTTCCTGAGGTGGTAGAAGGAGGTCTTGCACAGATGTTTGATGTGGGTGTCAAAGGTCAGATGAGGGGCAAATCTTACACCTAGGTTGGTGACTGATGGTGATAGGGGTATGTTTTGACCAGAAAAAGTGATGTGGGTTATGGGGGAAGACTGGACCTGGTGTGGTGTGCCAACTAAAATAGCCTCTGTGGACTGTTTAGCACAGCAAGGGATGCCGCCTGGTCCAGGAGCCTTGTGTGTGTTATTCCTCTTGAAGGATTTGGCGTTGAGCAGAGTCCGACTGTTCAATCCAACGCTGAATTGTCCGCGTCACGCTCCCGACACACACACCTACAGTCAGAGACAGAGTGGAGAAATGGAGAGGTGTGAACTAAAATAAATTTTCCCCCGTCGCACGGACCTCATCAAGCCTCTTCTATACAATATATACAGTTTGTGTTTGCTGCAGAAGACATAGATAAGAACTTCCAATCCAAATCCAAAATTCAAATGACCTCTCTACCTGCTTTTATTGGCTAGTATGGTGTCAATAGACTAAAGGCAATTCCTGCCATGTTCGTCTTTCACTCGCATTGGAGAAATATAACGAGGAGGACAATTATTTAGTCTATGTGGAAGTCACCGCTATTTTCTCATGGCGAGGCCACTGCTACCAAGTTGACAGGTGTATCTGGTTTTGAACTTTGCTTCCTTCTCGTCTCTCCTCAAAGGCATTTGCAGTTGATTTCATTGCCAACCTAGCCACCAAGCTCGGTCTGAAGCAGTGGGTTCTAGTCATCTGTTCATCCATGACTGCACTCCACTATGAAATAGGAATCACTGCCCACTGCCAAATGTGTCCTACATCCCTTACTATACAACATAATGGTTGGTAGTAGGGTTAAGGGATTCCTGCTATCATTATCGACCTCATGATGTTTTCCATCGAAGTCAAGGAAAAGTGGTGAGGAAAATACATAAGACGTAATTTTTTTTAACTATTTGACCGCAGTCATGGACATAGTTGCTCACTACTCTCACACTACATAGCCCGGGTACTTCAGGTCTTTTTATATTTCCTCCTTTGAGAGTTATGATGTAGCTACTCAACAGGACAAAGGAATATCAGTCATCATAGTGCCATCAGCTTACTAAACCACCAGGTGTTATCCAGAATTGTTAACATTGTAGTGATGGTCCTAACTATAAGCTTTTTCAAAGAGGAAAGTCTTCAGCCTGCTCTTAAATGTGGAGCGGGTGTCTGCCTCCCGAACACAAACTGGAAGCTGGTTTCACTGGAGAGGAGCTTGATAGCTGAAGGCTCTGGCTCCCATTGTACTTTTAGAGACTCTAGGAACTACAAGTAACCCTGTATTCTGGGAGTGCATTGCTCTAATGGCATAATAGGGTAGTATGAGCTCTTTAACGATGGTGCCTGACCATTAATAGCCTTGTAGATGAGGAGAATGATTTAAAATTCTATTCTGGATTTTACAGGGAACCTGTGCAGAAAGCTAATATTCAGTCTGCTCAATTAAATTTGCATGGTCACTTTGGGTGTAATCAAATCGACTACTGCATACTAATGTGCAACGCAACTGTTTAATCATATTCTTAACCAGGTTTTGGAAGTTAACACTAGCACGGCTAGTAGCAAATGTTGCTGTCTTTGTCATATCAAATATTAGTGTAGCAAGCTTAACTTGAATGGGTAGTAGGACAATTGTAGTTAGACGTTATTTACAGAGTTAATTTTTTAATTGATCATATTTCTAATATTACAATACATTGTTCAGAGAAATATGTATTTGAGATGATCACATTGATTGATTGTCCAATAATCGGAAGATTTGCGGTTGGGCCTCACAGTCCACTCTCGATCGGTGTGTGAGTGTGTGTGAACGAGATTAATATTACATGATGAGTTTGGCACCTTGTATGGCAGCCCTATGTAGATACACTACCATCAGTGTATGAAAAGTTTCCAAAGTAAAATGACATCTGCAGCATTTTCAAACGTCTCTGTTTTTGATGTTTTGTCGGCGACGGAAACTGCATCCCTCAGAAGGACGAAGAAGGTGGTGGACCTCACTGGAGACAGAAGACGATGGAGGGACCACTCTAGAGGACAAAGATTGTGATGGGGCTTCTCTGGAGGACAAAGACCTCTCAGGAGGATGAAGATGTGGGCTGTACACCTCTGGAGACCAGCGAGGTGGGCGGGAGCACACTGTACCCTGGCTAGACAGGACCACCCACATAGAAGAGACTGAAGAGGAACATAGCCCGGGGACTTCAGGTCTGGAAAGGCAGCCAGTGGAATTAGGGATAAAGGGGACTGCTGCAGTTCAGTAGGAGGAATGTAGGACTGCTGCTGGTAGCCACTTTGTTAGCCTAGGCCAAGGTTGCATGGGGGCAGCAGACAGGGGAGCAAGCAGGCAGGCAAACAAGGAGGTGCTGAAAACACAGGGGAGAGGGAAACACAAGAAACACTAAGAGATCTGCAGGGGCCACAGCCATGCCATTATATTATTTATTTTGACTTTGATTCTGCTACTCTCTGCCTTGTTTAGTTTGCCTTTCTTTATTTGCGTCGTTGTTGTTGGAATAAACCTTTTGGATTTAGACTTTTACTTGTGTGTCTCTGAGTTGTGGTTGTGGGTTCCTACCTGTTCTGTGTCGAGTAACCGTCATATTATGATCTCTCTCTAAACCCAACCAAACCGTAACCATAGTGTTGTCACCTCTCAAAACCTGCTATAAGTGGTCGGATCAGAAAATTATTGTGACATTCTGCAGAGCAGAACAATTACAGACCCATCTCCAAATTGTCTGTCTTAAATAAAGTGCTGGAATCATTGGTAAGCCAACAACTAAAGTACTTTTTAACGACTACATTTTATCTGACAATAGAGAAGATTGTGCAGCACTTTTTATTGACTTATCCAAGGCTTTTGATACAGTAGATCAGGGGTCGGGAACCTATGGCTCTTTTGATAACGCAATATGGCTCGCAGACAATTTTGAGCTGACATTTAACATGATTAACAGGTAATAAATAATTATATTGTGTCATTTTAAAGTAAAACATTTAGCGGCGGATTTGTTTTTAGTTCTCCCCTCTCCTTTCCTCCGCTCTGTCTCTGGCTGCAGGTGAAGGTGTGTTCACACGTGTGTGCGTAGGGGGCGGAGCCCCGCCCGTCGCGAAACCGAGCAGAGGAGAAACTGCACAAAGCAAGCAGTAGACCGGGGGGGTCAAACTCAATCACAGAGGGCCAACATTAAAAACTGGGACTACGTCGAGGGCCAAACACGGTCCACATTTATTGAACAGGATACACATATTGGATAAAGTGCAAAAAGATATGGAACATATTTAAGTCAACTGCAAACAGATTGCTGAGCAGTTCAATTTAAATTTCTGAGCTGCAAAGTCGGCAAATGCGCTCAGTTGATCAGCAGAATGCTGTCGGGAACACAGCGGTAGAGATGGTTTGTCAGTGTTTGGAAACACGTAGTGACCAAAGTTTCCTTGCTGCATCAGAGTCTCCCACAGGCAGCTCGGCTTAGAAAGCTCTCACTGCATCACACATGTCCGTGATCACACGGCCCTGAAGCTGCAGGTTTAACAGTGAGATGCTTCGTTATGTCGCACAAACAGTCCAGCTCACATCGTCCCAGAGATCTGTGGTGTGTTTCCCTTTGCTTCCAAAAACTTTCATTTCATTCACATATTTAGTTACTTCCTCGAATGTCTTTTCCCGTGGTTGTGCCATGCATTGATTTACCAAAACCGGCGGGCCAGTTATGACAGATATGATATTTTCTCGCGGGCCGGATATAATTGCCTTGACTTTGACACCCGTGCAGTAAACACTGAAACGTGCACATAAATGAGATAAATAACGTAAGCGTTTAGTTTATTTAATAAAAGAGCACGTGTTCAATGCAACACTGATACCGCTATTAGTATTCGGAGACGTGTTATTCTTAAAAAATGCACGCATAAAGTTGCATTCAAATCTATTAAATATATGGCTCTCAAGGAAATACATAAAAAAATATTTGGCTTTTATGGCTCTCCCAGCCAAAAAGGTTCCCGACCCCTGCAGTAGATCATGCCTTATTGTCACAAAGACTCTACAGTATAGGTGTCACAACCCCGGCTCTAGGGCAGGACAAACAAACGATAAGGACACCAAAGGGTAAAATATATAAGGGATTTATTTGTAAACCAAGGACATAACTTGCGCAGCAAGGTATGCAAACAAAAGACAACGCCAAAAACCTGTGGTTTCCTGGCTCAGTCAGAGAGAGAGAGAGAGCAACATCGCGGATGCTGGCCTTTTATGGTCCTGAGGTGCGCTGCGCCCAGGTGCTCCAGATCAGACGGACACTGTCATCAGCTCCACTGACACCTTAAAGACATACAACATGGTGACTGACACAAGACAGGTTAAGCAGGGGCCATCACACCCCCCCCATAAAGTTGATGTCCCATTGGGCCATCAGCACGGTATCACCATCCCCAAGTACAAAAATCCAAGTGACTCAATGTTACGCCTCAGACACAGGGAAGGAAGACTCAATTGCACGACTCCAGACACAAGGGTAAAGTGTAGAATAAACCAAAACTTTACTTCCAAAAAACAACAAAATAACAACTCAAAACGCTCACAAGGAGGATATACAAATTTCTCTGAAAAGCACACTTCATGGAACACTGGTAGTTGCACATGATCTCACAAGGATATGACAAGACAAACTGACACACGACAAGGGGAGACAGGACAATTTATACAAGAGGTGAGTGGGAACAGGTGAAAACAATCAGGGGCGAGGCAGACGCTGGCGATGAAGGGACATCACACCAGGACAGGAAGTAAAGGGATCTGGGTTGAGAAACAAGAGGTAGGTACAAAATAAAACAGGAAGTGACAAGACAACATGAACAACTCAACAAATTCGACGAGACATGACACTCAAGTGAAAAAAACAAAAAACATAACATATACACACACACAACTCTTAATTCGCGCCCCTTGGCCTGTCACTTTACCCTCCCTATCCTCAGCAACCCCGGTACATGAGAAGCAGATTAAGAGAATACGAAACAGTAACAACAGGTTTAAAAAGGCAGTAGAAATTAGTCAAGCGCTCAGAAACAGGAGAACAGAGGAGCACGTGACAACGCGTCTGCTACGACATTGTCCTTTCCCTTAATGTGTCTAATGTCAAGGTCGTAGGACTGCAAAAACACAGACCATCTCATAAGTCTCTGATTTGAACAAATCTAAGAGACTGCAAGAAAATGAGAGGGTTATGATCAGTGTAAACCACCAGCAACGTTCCCCCTGATCCTACATACACATCAAAATGCTCTAGAGCCCAAATCAGTACCAATGCTTCCTTCTCTATGACGGAATAGTTGAACTGATAACTTGTGAACTTCTTTTTAAAGAAGCTGACCGGTCTCACCACTCCTTGGTCATCCTCCTGGAGCAAGACGGCACCTGCACCCACTTGACTGGCATCTACCTGCAGCATAAATGTTTTATGAGCTGCTAGCACAGGGGAAGAGCACAAGAGTGATTTAACATTTCCAAAGGCTTGTTGGCACTCAGATGACCAAATAAATGATGCCTTGGCCTTCAGCAATTCAGTCAACGAAAAAACCACAGCCGAAAAATTCCTACAGAAACTCCTATAATACCCCACTAAGCCCAAAAAACGCTGTAGTTCTTTTTTTGTTGTAGGCTGAGGATATTTAGAAATAGCCATGACTTTAGCCTGGACTGGAGCCACATGACCTTGCCCCACCACACATCCCAAGTATGTCACTGTTGCCCTTGCAAATTCGCATTTGGCCAAATTAACGGTAAGCTGTGCTTCCGCCAAGCGATCAAATAACGCACGGATAAGTGAGAGTGCCATATGCCACTGTCACTATAAATGACCAGATCGTCCAAATAAACTGAACAACCGTCCAAACCGGACACAATACGGTTCATCAGGCGTTGGAATGTTGCTGGTGCGTTTCTTAAACCAAACAGCATCACGGCATACGAATATAACCCCGAAGGAGTTATAAACGCTGATATTTCCTGCGCGCGCTTGGACAAAGGTACCTGACAGTAGCCTTTGAGCCAAATCAAACTTGCTCACAAATTTGGCAGACCCGACCTGATCTATACAGTCGTCCATACGCGGCAAAGGAAAAGAGTCTGATTTTATGACAGAATTAACCTTCCTCATATCGGTACAGAACCTGGGTGTTTTGACCGGCTTTGGTACCAAAATACAAGGAGATGCTGACGGCACAGCTATATTGTTTTGTAACATGTATGCAATTTCAGCATCTAGTTGGCTACGCTTCTCAGGTGACATACGATAGAACCACTGTCTAATCGGCTGCGCGTCTCCGACATCAATGTCGTGTTCTATCCATGTGGTACGAGAGGGAATGTCACCAAATAAACAGGGATATTTATGCAAAAGTGCACACAATTCACTCCGTTTGGATTCTGACATGTGGGAGAGTAACTGTCATCCGGCTCTGGCACCCCATCATCCTCACACGCAACGGACATAGAGCTGACAACCAGAGCCGGGCGCACCCCATCTTTATTCATGTGATCAGCATCAGACACACGCTGATAGTATGGTTTTAGTAAATTAATGTGACAGAGTTGTGTTAACTTTCTCCGCCCTGGTGTTTCGATGATATAATTAAACTCTGACACTTTCTCAGCAACGGTATAAGGACCAATATACTTAGCCTGAAATGGTGACCCCACCAAAGGCATAAGAGCAAGGACCTGGTCTCCTGGACTAAACACACGGCGTTATGCGCGACGATCGTATATGTGCTTCATCCTACTCTGAGATAGTTCTTCTCCCTTGCCATTCCACCAGCCACAACCAACCGATGTCTAAAACCATTCACAAAGTCAATCAAATTCTTAGGTGGCTCTGCATCCACCCAGTTATCTTTTAGCACTGACAAGGGCCCCCGCACCACATGTCCAAACACCAAGTCGTTAGGGCTGAAACCTGTACTCTCCTGCACAGCTTCCCTTGCAGCCAGCATCAGCCACGGAAGACCCTGCTCCCAGTCTCTATCCAGCTCGGTGCAATACGCACGCAGGAGAGACTTAAGAGTCTGATGAAATCTTTCCAAAGCGCCTTGGCTCTGCGCATGGTAGGCAGATGACTGATTATGAGTTATGCGCAAAACCTTCAAGACTTGTGCAAACATGTGTGAAGAAAAATTAGACCCCTTATCACTTTGAACAATTTATAGGATACCAAATACAGATATAAATTGTGTCAACGCTTTTACCACAGCCTTCGTAGTAATTGACCTCAACGGGTACGCAGCGGGATACCTGGTACTTTGGCACATAACTGTCAAGAGATACTTACAACCCGATTTAGAGCACGGTAACAGCCCTACACAGTCCACAATGAGATGTTCAAACGGTTCATTTATAGCAGAGATAGGTTGAAGTGGCGCAGGCGTAATGCCCTGATTCGGCTTCCCCGTAAGCTGGCATACATGGCATGCTTTAATGTACGTAGAGACGTCTCTTTTCACCAGCGGCTAAAAAAAATGTTTAAGGACGTTCAGATATGTTTTTCTTAGCCAAAGTGTCCACTATCATCATGGGCCACTTTGAGCACCAGAGAGCGGAATTTAGCCGGCATCACCAACTGGAAAACAGCCTCTCCAACAATGTCACCACCCAGGGAAATCCATTTCCTGAACAACAACTCATTCTGCAAGAAATAACCACTGGCCGTATTATTTATTTCAGAGGCAGACAATACACGATCAAACAACTCTTTTAGGGAGGGATCACTCCGTTGCTCATGCAAAAGCTCACTACGTGAAACTAACAGAGGGAAAGCCGTCAGAGACACAGACAACTCTGACTTCGCCATTGCGCGCGTAACCACACAGGCTGAAAAGACCTCTGGGAAGGAGTGAGGGAGGAGTGTCAGCCCACACACGGCTACCAGCCAACCCGTTGCCAGAAATAAAGTGAACTCCTTCAATGGGCAACGCCGGCCGAACCCCCACAGCAACCTCACCCTGCAGAAGCTCACAGTCAAGGATAATTTTATGTAAAGGAATAGGCAAAATTGTTAACCCTATCCCACGACAGAGTTTTTAAAAAGACACCTCTTTCAGTTTCTGCTGATAAAGGCAATACAGAGTCCACTATGTATGAGTCATAGGCCCCTGTATCCCTCAAGATCTTTATCGGTATTTTAACCTCACTTCCTACTAGCGACACAACACCACTTCAAATAAAAGGAGCATACGCAGCCAAAACGTCAGGCTCACAAGAACAAGTGGTAAGGACATCAGTCGTCCTCACAGGCGCAACGAACGCAGCAGGCTTAACATTAGGTCTCATACTCTTATTCGAGAGTTGTGTCCGGATACTCGGCAGTAAGTCGGACTCGTTTCCTGTGAATGTTGGCCTCCGCCAGGGCTGCGCTTTATCACCAATCCTGTTCGTGATTTTCATGGATAGGATATCGAGGCGTAGTCGTGGAGGAGAGGGGTTGCAGTTCGGTGACCTGAGGATCTCATCGCTGCTCTTTGCAGATGATGTGGTCCTTATGGCATCATCGGTCTGTGACCTTCAACAGTCACTGGATTGGTTCGCAGCCGAGTGTGAAGCGGTTGGGATGAGGATCAGCACCTCCAAATCTGAGGCCATGGCTCTCAGCAGGAAACCGGTGGATTGCCTACTCCGGGTAGGGAATGAGCCATTACCCCAAGTGAAGGAGTTCAAGTACCTCGGGGTCTTGTTCGCGAGTGAGGGGACAATGGAGCGAGAGATTGGCCGGAGAATCGGAGCAGCGGGGGCGGTATTACAGTCACTTTACCGCACCGTTGTGACGAAAAGAGAGCTGAGCCAGAAGGCAAAGCTCTCAATCTACCGGTTGATCTTCGTTCCTACCCTCACCTATGGTCATGAAGGCTGGGTCATGACCGAAAGAACGAGATCACGGGTACAAGCGGCCAAAATGGGTTTTCTCAGACGGGTGGCTGGCGTCTCCCTTAGAGATAGGGTGAGAAGCTCAGCCATCCGTGAGAGACTCGGAGTAGAGCCGCTGCTCCTTTACGTTGAAAGGAGCCAGTTGAGGTGGTTCGGGCATCTAGTAAGGATGCCACCTGGGCGCCTCCCTAGGGAGGTGTTCCAGGCACGTCCAGCTGGGAGGAGACCCCGGGGAAGACCCAGGACTCGGTGGAGAGATTATATCTCCTCACTGGCCTGGGAACGCCTCAGGATCACCCAGTCGGAGCTGGAGGATGTGGCCCGGAGAAGGGAAGATTGGGGTTCCTTACTGGAGCTGCTGCCCCCGCGACCCGATCCCGGATAAGCGGTAGACGATGGATGGATGGATGGAGTCTTATTCCTCGACAGTAATAAAGGACATTCTGCCTTCCAGTGTCCTGTCTCGTGACAATAGTTGCATGATTTACTCTTATCAAAAGTTCCTCGAGTTTTGGTTTCAGATTTAAATGAACCAGACCTCCGAAAGTGTGGGATCAAATGATGCAGCGTCAGACTTACTCCCTCTCCAGCCAACATCATCACGCACCGTGCGCTCTCGAAAAGAACCTTTATGGAGCAGCACATATTCATCTGCTGACACAGCAGCCTCAGCAGCAGTGGCATCCTTCTTCTCAGTAATGTAGGTGGCCACTCGGCCAGGAAGCAAGTTTTTAAACTGCTCCAAAATCACCAACTCACACAAATCATTAAAATTAACGATTTCAAGGGCTGTTAACCAACGTTTAAAGTGAGTTGTCAGACCTCTCGCAAATTCCACATACGTCTGACCACTTCTTCTTTCCCAAGACCTGAAATGCTGGCGATAAGCCTCTGGCACAAGCTCATATGCCTTAAACACGGCAGTTTTTATTTTTACATAGCTAGAGCTATCCTCTAAACTCAACGCCGAATATGCTTCTTGTGCTTTTCCTGTAAGGACGCACTGGAGCATTAGAGCACAGTCCGCATCAGGCCAGTCCCTAGCCTTAGCAGCTCGCTCAAACAATGCAAAAAACACATCTGGGTCCCTCTCATTAAAGTGCGGCAACAAATGCAAATTATTGATATCAAAAGGACGCACACCAACTTTATGCATCTCGCTCTGATCCTCAGTGGACCACTTGCCACCTTTTACATCAGACAACCGACGAATCTCCAGATCTATCTTTGCATGTTCCGTTTGCTGGTGAATCCTTGCTATCTCAATTTGCTTATTAATTTCCAACTCTTGCATATATCTTTCATGCATGTTGTTCAAAAGTCAATCCCTGCGTCTGGGCAGACATAGTTGTGGAAACTGGAACAGGCTCTTCCTGATCCTCCGTCAAAACTCCCATCTCAATCAGTTTTAACTTCAAAGCACTTTAATATCTTCTTTAAGACATGTGTCCCCCACAACCACTGAATAATGCTCAGAAAGTTTAAGCAACTGCTCCTTTGTAAAGCACAGCTTCAACCACGTTCGCCACAACACTAAAACAATCCCTCCGACAAACCCAAAGGGAATGCCGTTACAGCCTACCAGGGAAGAATCTGCACCACTTTATCAAAACTACGGATTGGGAAACATACACCTGTTAATCTGCTACTAGCATAAACAATAGCTGGCTCTAAGACCACAACTCTCCACAGTCCAAATAAGAATAACCTACAGCAGTTATACATCAAACAAAATCATACTGACAATCCCAACAGACCATCCAAATTATCCTGTTCAACCAAACCAAGAGTGTACTCTTCCTAAACGTTACCGAACAACAAATGTTTACCGCTACAGGCAACAGAAAAACAACAAAAGAAAATCAGCCGGGTCACATACTCACAGTCAACCACGTAACAACACGGAACGAGCCCCCAATTTGTCACAACCCCGGCTCTAGGGCAGGACAAACAAACGATAAGGACACCAAAGGGCAAAATATATAAGGGATTTATTTGTAAACCAAGGACATAACTTGCGCAGCAAGGTATGCAAACAAAAGACAACGCCAAAAACTTTTGGTTTCCTGGCTCAGTCAGGGAGAGAGAGCAGCATCGCGGAACATCATGGTTTCTCTTTTCTCAACACAACATAATTTCTGTCAAATGTTGTATTTGGGATATTGGGCTATACAAATACATTTTATTTGATTTGATTTGATGCTGGCCTTTTATGGTTCTGAGGTGCGCAGCGCCCAGGTGCTCCAGATCAGACTGACACCTTAAAGACATACAACATGTTGACTGACACAAGACAGGTTAAGCAGGGGCCGTCACAAGGTCTCTCAGATCAAGCTGTCTGTTGGTTTGAAAACTATTTATCAGGCAGATCACAGTGTGTGCAGGCAGAAGGTATACCTTCTAGTTCTTTTAATGTATCCAAGGGTGTGCCACAGGGATCGGTTGTAGGACAATTGTTAATCTTAATCACAATGTTTTAAATGCAAATTTCCATTTTTATGTCTCGTCCTGTTCGTTAGATGTTTTGTGTTGTGTTTGTACTTCCTGTTTTATTTAGTTAATTACCTGTTCTCTGTTGTTTCTACTTCCTACCCCCAGGTGTTCCCAATCTGTTTGTTAGTGTCCTCATCTGTGTCTCGTTCCCTCTCACTTCTTGGTGTGTATATAGAGTCTGTTTTGTTTGTCTCTCGTTGCCAGTTCGTCTTCGTACTTCGATGTCAAGAGTTCCAGCATTAGTCCCGTCTTCCTGTTTCCTGTTTCCCAAGCGTTTGATTCCCCGGCTTCCTCGACCTTGTTTACGTGACTCGATTCTGCCCTTGCCTGATCATTGTCTGCTGTGCTGTTACGCCGTGACCCGACTCTGCTCCTAGATTAGCCCTTGATACTTTGTATGTTCAACTGTCTATGCGTGTACCATAGCAACTGCAAAGTTTTCAGTAAAGACCATTTCCATTCAACATTTATCTGCCTCTGTGTTGTGCAATCGAGTCCCACCTCCCTTCTGTCTTGATCGTACCGTTACACAGGGTTCTGAGATTGAATCTGTATCTCAGTTCAAATATCTTGGCATTATCATTGACGATTCTCCTTCTTTTAAACCTCACATTTTAGAACTTTTGAAAAAATTAAGAATAAAATTAGGTTTTTACTTTAGAAACAAGTCCTGTTTTTCTTTCGAGGCCAGAAAGAGATTAGTCTCTACAACGTTTCTGTCTGTGCTGGACTATGGAGATGTTGTTTATATGAATGCATCGTCTCAGTGCCTCAGCTCTCTGGATACCGTCTACCACGGGGCACTGAGATTCATAACAAACCTCAAAACCCTGACGCACCACTGCACCTTATATGCTCGTGTTGGATGGTCTTCCCTGACCACCCGTAGACTGAAACACTGGCACATCCTTATTTATAAAGCTATTCTGGGTGCTCTTCCACAATACCTAAGGATCTACATTAGTCGGAAATGTAGTGGACCATATCGGCTTCGCTCCGAGGACTTGTTTCTTTTAACTGTCCCAAAAGTCCGTACAGAACTTGGGAGAAGGGCTTTTAGTTACGCTGCTCTGGCTGCCTGGAACCAGCTGCAGAATGAGCTGAAACTCAGAGTGCTGGTCTCTCTGAACAACTTAAACTTAAACTTAAAGCAACTCTTAAAGACATTGAAGCAGACCGCTGTGTCTGTAAATGTTTTAATTAATGTTGTGATTGTGTTGTGATTGTTTCTTTAATTGTTTTTTGTCTGTAACTATATCTTGGCCAGGACACTCTTGAAAAAGAGATTTTTAATCTCAATGAGACCTATCCTGGTTAAATAAAGGTTAAAAATAAATAAATACATAAGGACAACATGACAACAACATACTATATTTTGTTTTATTTTGAGGATTTTAAGAGGGACATTCTCCATGCAAGTGTCAACATGTTAACATGGTGACAGAAGACAGAAGACAGTTGTTTTGCTAATCATTTACATTTGGAAAAGAAAGCAGGTCTTAGTTGGATCCACTTGATGTTCCACTGCATGCCACACAGTCACATGAATAGCATTGGATCGGGAGAAACAGATGGCTGTGTGAAAAACAATTTAAATTATTCATAGCGGTCTCTTTTTTTCTCATTGCAGGGTTTCCTTGTCTTCTTGTAAACCTTTGTGCTTTTTTTCTCTATCCCTGTAGCAACCTTTCTCTCTCTTCATCCATCCCGTTCTGTTCCATCCTGTTGCTCCCTCCATCAGTGGTTCTCATCGGTGCTTAGAGATACTGCTTCAAAACCATATTAAAGACTCAAGGGTGAAATCACTCTGCTTTTTGAGGGGAGGTTTGTATAAAATCCTCCACTGTGGGCCAGGTCCGCTTCCTCCACCCATGCTGGTTCTCCACACAGTGGACATGCCAGTCACAGAGTCCATTTTTGTGGATGCTTTTCACACAGTTCCGATAAAAGGTGGTTTTATCTGCCTTGTGAAACAGTTTATCAGGGTTAGTGACCTTGAGCAGGGGGCCGGTCAGTTCTCCCAGCCCTGGGCTCAGCTAGAAAAGGATCTGCTGGGTCCGAAGAATCCTTTCCATGGCTGTAATCGTTGATGAGTCTCCAGAGCTCCAGGATCCTCTAGGCCACCCGGATAGAGGTCATATCCAGCAGAGAGCACAATGGCTGGCCCCACTGCATCCACCACATACCTGTCAACATTGGAATTTCAAAATAACGGACATTTTCTGCCGGCCTCCGCCCATACCTTAACAGCTCTGAGCCAGCCAGCCCCAACCCATATAATGTAAAGGTAAACACATAAGGGACGGGTTCAGGAATTACATGTTTATTTAAAGTATGTATTACTTGTACAGACATGTTTATAAGATGTATGTATTTTAATTGCATATATACATTTTATTCAGTGTGGGAGTCCCTAGCATCTGCAAGGGACTTGTTGTAAACATAAGTTGCTGACTTTGCCTGCCTCAAGGCTGAAGGCTACATTATTTTTGCCGCATTGACATCTTTCCCTCAGCTTTGGTCACTTGGTTTGCCTCTGAATCAGTTATTGTCAGACATGAAGTCATTAACAGTGTATGTTTTGTGCCTCTTGGGCGTGCTTGTGCTTGGACGATGTTTCATGCTGGCGAACATCGGTGTGTGCAAAGCTAAAATCTGAATGGCACACTTTACAAAAATTTGTTTGAGTTTGCCCGACTCTGCTTTTAATAAATAAGGGAAGGTCTCCTCCCATTTGTCTAGTTAAAGTTTTAACTTGTTTGGCAGGTACAACTGCGTCTCCATCTATCTCCCGTTCACTGTGACTCTCATCCATATGTTTTTGTTTTCTTCTTCTGTGTTATTGTTCCTGTTTTCTTCTTCTGTGTGTTTACTGGCGGATAACGTTTTTCAGTTAAAGTTAAACATCATACTGCCACCTGCTTTACTGAAGGCCACTGTACACTTTTTAAATTAAATTAGGCCTGTTTTTATTTTTGACAGGTTAAAAATACGGGATGATTAAGGGAAATATTTAAACGGGAGGACGTCAGGATAGAAGGAAAAATACGGGATAATCCCGGGAAAAACGGGAGGGTTGACAGGTATGATCCACCAGCTGCTTTAGGCAAAGGGTCTTGGACTTACACAGCGCCACCATCAGGCCGGCTGGGTGTGTCGCTGATGCTGATGTCCAGTCTGGCTCTGTGAATTAGAGGCTCATTTAACAACCAGTGCAGAGAGTCAGACTTCGGACACCTTTTATGGTTAAAAAGGGCCCAAGAATTAAAAGCACCCTGATAAAAACAGAGACAGCTCACTTACCCTTAAAACATTTTAATCAGTTAAAAACAAAGCAGTATCCAGCCCCAGGTTACTCACACGTCTGAGGATACAGCTGGCCACGTCAATCCACACCAAATCAGCCGGACCAGTAAGATACTTCTGTAAAAACTGGAGTCTAAAAGCGACTGTTCGGCTGGCCAGGTGGACTAGGCCTTTTTCCCCCTCTTCTCTGAATAAAAACAGCACCCCTTGTGGCACGCAGTGTAGACCATCCCAAAAGAAATCTACCATTTTTTTCTGTATTTTGGCTAAAAGGCCTGAGGGAGGGTCTACACAGGTCAGACGGTGTCACAGTTGGGATACCACCAGGTTGTTTAAAACCAAAACCCTACCATTAAAAGACATTTGAGGGAGCAGCCATTTCCATTTGGAAATCCCTCCCTCAATCTTTTCAGTGACATTCTCCCAGTTCTTCTGGACTATATTCTCTTTTCCTAAAAAAAACACCTAGATATGTTATCCCTTCCCTTATCCAAGTGAGGTTACGTGGAAAAACTGGGAGACAGCCACACCACTCACCGACAGCGAGGGCTTCACTTTTCTTCCATTTCACCCTCGCTGCCGATGCTGTGCTAAAATCTTTTACAATTTAGGTTAAAATATCTGCTTCCCTCTGGCTTCCAATAACAATTATATCATCTGCATAAACTGATAAAACAATGCTGCCACTAAAACCAGGTAAAAGCAGACCCTGTAGGTTGGAGCGTATTTTTCTGAGGAGAGGGTCAAGGGAGAGTGCATAGAGCATCCCTGACAGAGCACAGCCCTGCTGGACCCCTCTACAACCACAAACTCTAAAAGGAGCACACGGACCACCATGAACTTCAGCACACTCTCAACTTCACTGTACAACACCTTGATCTTAACTATGAATCCAGAGCTGAAACCAAACTTCTCCATAACTTTCCAAAGGAAGTTGTGCTCAACCCGGTCAAAAGCATTTTCCTGATCTAGAGAAATCCGACCGGTATTAATGCCCAGTGAGCTGGGACCAAACACGGCCGTCCATGCCGGGAGCTCGCCGTCCCTGCATGCCCTGCAGAACAGCCTGCAGCTCCCGCATAGCTGTGAGTTGGTCTCCTCAAAGACCACAGAACCTCATACTCACTACAGTGAGGAATAAAAACTCACAGCTCGTCATCTAATCTGGCTTGGTTTCCTGCCCTGTGTCTGAGAGAAGTAAGTGTATTTTCTGTCTGTTCTTTTTCTCCAGGCAGAAGAAGAAGCTAGAGGGAGTATCCATCTCAGTTGTAATGATACGATCTGAACACAGGGAATAGGACTCAAATGCAACAACTCAGACAGAACTGGGCATGGGTAAAATGTCTTTACTGGTAGCAAAAACAGGTATGTTACACGGGAAAGCAGTCAGTGTGGCATACAAATTAGGCAATAAGTTGGCGAAGGTAGAAGCAGGTCACAGAAGCAGGATTGGGGAAACCGGGAAGTCGATGTTAGGAATCACAAGGGAAACCACTGGAACGCTATGACACGGAGGTATGAAGACGAACTGGCGACTATATACAACAGGAAGTGGGCGAGGTAACGATACACAGGTGGAAGCACTTACAAACTAATGCGAACCACATGGGGTAGGAAGTGGGGACACTGAAACGAGAGGAGAGAAAATAGTGGTGACTGAACTCAAACTTTAACACAAAATAAAACAGAAAGTACAAACAACAATAAACATTTAACGGACAGAAGGTTTTGAAACCGGGACCAGAACAATGCACCCGGTACTTCAAATCTGGCAGGTCGGCCAAAGCCATTTTCTTTTGAGGATTTCAATATATCCTCGATCTCCTATGGCCTTACTGATTTTTTCTGGTTTCACTATGTCACCCTCCTGGTCTTTCATAGATCTGGTGATAGCTTGTGTGACATTGAGGGTGTGCTGTTGACAAAGCATTTTTATGTCAGTCTTACCATGGTCCCACCACTGCCTAATACTACTAAAATCACCCTTTCTCTGTCTAAAAACACTCCAGAAATAAATAAGGACCCGTCTAAATGTTTTAATCAAAAGTAAAAATTGACCCCCCGAACTGGTCACCAAACTGTTCCGCTAATATGTCATGCCGTTCCTGTCTTGACTACTACCAGACTAAATAATCAGTGCTCAGCACGCACTGCATCTGGTTATCTTAGATCTATCAGTACACAACAAGGACCGGCTTTACCTCCTATCACAGACTCCCTGCAGCTGAAAGTGGCTCTTCTGAATGTCAGATCACTGGCTAACAAATCTTTTTTGATTAATGATCTGATAGTTCAAAAGAAATTGCACTGTATGTTTCTAGTTGACGTGGTTAAACAACATTACTGGTGTGGCAACACTGACTGAGACGTGTCCTCCAAACTATAAATATAACTATAAATCAGGCAGTCAGGCAAAATAAGAAAGGTGGAGGGATTGCCACTATCTTATCAGCATCGCTTGTATGTAATGACTTGGGTGAATTTACATAATTTGAATATCTTGCTATTGAGCTCAAAGCAGAACTATCTTTGCTCATCATCACATTGTACAGGCTACCAAAATATTTAGCACTATTTCTACAGGAATTCTCAGAGCTGATTTCACTCAGCATCACTAGATGTGAATGAATAATCCTAAATGGAGACCTAAATATTCACGTAAAAAAGAATGACCCCAAGACTATTGAACTTGAAAAGTTACTAGACAGCTACGATCTAAAACAAAATATCAGTGAACCCACTCATCAGCATGGTAACACACTAGACTTAGTGATAACGACAAGGCTGGACATCGATAAGGTCTCAGTAATCGAATTACCAATATCTGACCATCACTGTGTGCTTTTTGATGCTAACCTAATCTTAACAAAGACCAAAAGAGAGACAGTAGTCAAAAAAGAATACTAGATGACACAGCAGAGGAAACATTCTCTAACATCATGAGATCATTTGAGCCATGCTCAGAGTGTTCCTTAAATTGCATGGTTGAAAATCTCAAGCCGACTCGATTATTGTAATGCACTCTTTACTGGCCTCCCAAAAAACAACAACCGAGAGACTTCAGCTCATCCAAAACGCTACAGCTAGGCTACTGACTAGAACCAAGAGGAGAGACCACATCAGTCCAGTGTTAGCTACTCTACACTGGCTTCCGGTAAAGTTTAGAATTTACTTTAAGGTCCTCCTTCTTGTATAGAAAGCCCTAAACCAGGGGTCGGGAACCTTTTTGGCTTGGAGAGCCATAAAAGCCAAATATTTTTTTTATGTATTTCCTTGAGAGCCATATAAATTTGAATGCAATTTTATGCGTGCATTTTTTAATATAACACGTCTCCGAGTACTAATAGAAGTATCAGTGTTTCATTGAACAGGTGCTCTTTTATTAAATAAACTAAACGCTTATGTTATTTATCTCATTTATGTGCACGTTTCAGTGTTTACTGCACGGGTGTCAAACTCAAGGCAATTATATCCGGCCCGCGAGAAAATATCATATGTCTGTCATAACTGGCCCGCCGGTTTTGGTAATTAAATCAATGCATGGCACAACCACGGGAAAATTCATTTGAGGAAGAATCTAAATATGTGAATGAAATGAAAGTTTTTGGAAAGCAAAGGGAAACACACCACAGATCTCTGGGACGATGTGAGCTGGCCTGTTTGTGCGACTTAACGAAGCATCTCACTGTTAAACCTGCAGCTTCAGGGCCGTGTGATCACGGACATGTATGATGCCAAGCTGCCTGTGGGAGACTCAGATGCAGAAGGAAACTTTGGTCACTACGTGTTTCCAAACACTGACAAACATCTCCACCGCTGTGTTCCCGACAGCATTCTGCTGATCAACTGAGAGCATTTGCCGACTTTGCTGCTCAGATATTTTAATTGAACTGCTCAGTAATCCGTCTGCAGTTGACTTAAATATGTTCCATATCTTTTTGCACTTTATGTGTACCCTGTTCAATAAATGTGGACCGTGTTTGGCTCTCGACGTAGTCCCAGTTTTTAATGTTGGCCCTCTCTGTGAATGAGTTTGACCCCCCCGGTCTACTGCTTGCTTTGCGCAGTTTCTCCTCTGCTCGGTTTCGCGAAGGGCGGGGCTCCGCCCCCTACACACACACACACACACATGTGAACACACCTTAACCTACAGTCAGAGACAGAGCGGAGGAAAGAGAACTAAAAACAAATCTGCTGCTAAATGTTTTACTTTAAAATGACACAGTACAATTATTTATTACTTGTTAATCATGTTAAAAAATGTCAGCTCAAAATTGTCTGCGAGCCATATCGCATTATCGAAAGAGCCATATATGGCTCGCGAGCCATAGGTTCCCGACCCCTGCCCTAAACGGAACCAGACCAAGTTACAGTGCCAACTCTCTAATCAACTATGTACCCCCATGAACGGCCAACCCCGACGCTAGCGAGCCTATCACAGCTGGGAAAAGGGTTTGTCCGCCACTTTCAAATCACTAACTACGAGCGGTACCCCCGGCTCACAGCCTCCGAGAGGCACTGCACATTGTACTGCTGGGAATGCCTGCTATTTACAACTAAATGTTTCGTAAATATTAATAGAACTCTGTTGTTAGGGTGATGCAACGCCCGGTTATTCTGCGTTTCTATGTAAATGTATAGTTTCTAGAGCCATGCCGTCATAATGATGGTATTAAGAGGTGGAATAATTCAGGTAGGACTGTGTAGGACATCACTGAAGGCCTAGGTGTGAAATGCACGGCCCGCCACTGTGTAAATAACAACTCCAAATTCTTCCCTTCGTTTTAGTGCAAAAGAGTAAAAGTACATTCTGAAAATTTTCAAATTTGATCTTTTTACAAAACATTATGAACAACCTGAAATTTCTTAAGAAAAAAAGGTGCAATTTCAACAATAGTATTAGTTTATAATTTACACATGTGCGTTACAACTTACAGATCACAGTGTATCTACAAAGACACACAACATTGTGTCACAGGTATCTGGAACAGTATTTTACTTTATGATCAAAACAACAAATTTTTACACTTTGCAAAGTCATCCCGCGGATTGGACCCTCTGGTGGGCCGGTTTTGGCCCCCGGGTCGCATGTTTGACACCCCTGCTTTAGCCTTTTAATGGTGATATTTTTATAAAAAATGTAATGCTGCTACTCTATGCCACTTTACCTCTTAGAGTTTGCGCTGGCGGCAGGCCCAGCAGGAGTTTTATTGCGCAATGTACATGTTCATTTACTAATTCTAAAAAAATTAAAAAAATTATATTGTTGGAAAGCTTAGAATCTCGTCTATTTAGATATTGAGATGAAAATTACAACAACAGGTACAATCAGTTCCTCAAACTAGCAACCTATAAAGCCTCATAAATATCCTCTTTTCAGCAATATTTTGAAAAAGACGCTGCTAAGGCATTGGCAGATGTCCACATGTTCGTTTCCGGTAAAAAGATATCCTCCGTAAACATCGTCACATCGATAAAAGCCCATGAACAGGTGTTGCAATCTGTGAAATCAGCTGATCGATTTTTACATTTTGTGATCATAAACAGTCATAACGTAATATCTCGTGCATTCAGCGCTGTCCAGTTACTTCCTGAATGTTAGGCGGAAGCTTAGCGTTAGATTGACATTGGCACACGTTTGAGCCAATCGGAGCTTCTTTGGCTTATCTACAAACTTCATGCTCCAATGAGTGTCAACTTGACATAGGAAGTGCCCACCCTCTTCTTTTATTGACAGACTGACCCAGGATCCCAGAATGAACGCATCGTTCATTAGATGCGTCACTTCCCTTGGTTTGTTTATACAAAATAACATTTATTTTCAAAATTATATTTATTATTTATTGTTCAGAAGAAAATACAAAAAAAACATAAAAATATTAGAAAAAAATGTGTTTATACTTCACGTACTCTGTGTGATTACTACTAACAGGGAATATGGGTATATAATAGTTATTTATAAATAAATAAAAATAATATTTATTAATAAATATTTTGTGTACGCCTGGTGTTACTCTTAGAAAAACCTATCTAATAAATTAAGTTTTTATCCCTTTTTATCTGAAATTTGGTGGTGAACTTGATAACACTTGGTTCTATGTTTCTATTGTGTATTTCAGCTCGGGACTACCAGCTATACCCATCTTCAGGCATCTTTTTCAACAAAGAAATTCTGGCGCAGTGTATTTTCTTCAAATTCAGTATATCCAGACCTCTATTACTCTGAGTGATTCTTCACTGTTTTGCAAGAACAACAAGAGAGTTATCTTTTGAATGAGACCAAAATCATGCAGCTGGTGCAAATGGTTGAAGAGCAGCTTTCAATTTACTTTAAGTATGTCGTTTGTAGGTATTTTCGGGTAAATTCACCCACACTATAAACTAATTTAAATGATTTCATTCTGTACTGTCCATTTTTGCTATAACTGGTTTAACATTGAATGTGTAAGAATGGGTAGAAAAGGGAGTAAACCAGTTGAAAGGCCACAGGGGCCCATTGATGATCTCATGCTTTCAAAATATGTCTCTGATAGTTTAAAACATTTACAAGAATGGTGTGATGAATGTGGTTTCCTGGCAGGAGGGTTGTTAAGTACGGCACAGATAGGGAAACTAGGCATGATTTCCAATGCTATTTAATACTATTTTAATTCTGCTATTTCATACTATTTATAATGCTACTTCACACTCATTTACATCAACACTGTGATTATTGTACTGTAAATTCTCTGTCTAATTTTGTACTAATTTTTATGTTTTTGCTGTGAAGCACTTTGGGCTGCAATTCTTGTATGAAAGGTGCTATACAATTAAAGCTTATTATTATTATTATTATTATTATTATTATTATTATTATTATTAATAATAATAAAATGCCAATATGCGCTTTTTGGCTTAATGTTTCTAATAAAAACATAAAAGCAAGGAATTATCTGTAAAACCAGCCAGAATGATGCTGCACATTTAATATATTTATAATATTTAAAATATTAAAATTACATTTAAAAAAATACATACGGTCTAGCCTTGCTGAGGAAATCCTATTTTTTCTGAGGTGGGATCATGTGTGGCATCTGCTTGCATCCTCCTCCATACATCCACCAGACCATGGGAGTGGACCAGCTGCCTCAGAGCATGCTCGGATGCTGGATGCCGCTCTGCGTGGTTTAGATCTAAAGATGCATTTTCTGTACAGTTAAAATCCCCTCCCCAAGAATAAAAAATCCTCTGAGCCACAGCCATTTAAAACATCATTAACGTTTTGTAAAAACAGCTTCCTCTCTGCGTCGATTGTTGGAGCGTACATATTTCTAAAAACAGCTGTAGAAAAGGTAAAACCTTGCTTAACTAAAAGCAACCGCACCACGATAAAATGCTCGATCTCAAGTGAGACTGGAGTAAAGGACTTGGAGAAGAAGAAGCCCACTCCTCCACTAAGAGAAGTGTTGTGGCTTAAAATGACTTCCCCTTCCCACTCTCTCCTCCAGTCTGTCTCATTAAAACTGTTGCTGTGCGTTTCTTCTAAAAAAACAAAGTACATTGACATGTTTTATTCTTGTAGTGTCATATATCTGTGCTTTTTTAAAAAAAACCTCTGGCTCCATTCACATTTAAAACACCCACTCTAAAAGTATCCATAACAAATGAGGTGTTAAAAGCAAAAACACACATCATCAATGTTCGTTTTTCTAAAAACTTTTAACACAAGAGTTGTTTTTGTCTGAAAACCTCTTTGTCAGTGAGGCCAGACTCCTCTGACCAGCAGCGCCGGCCCCCGTCGGTGAGACCCACCGCTCCACTACAACCGTCACAGCAGCCGGTGGGCTCAACAGGCTCTCGTCATTTCATAGCTGATGAAGTTGCAAAAGTCACAAAGCGGAGGTTGAGCTCCACATCTTGGTTATTAAGTATCATATAAAGCTGTCTGCGGTGAGACACTACATGTTTCAGTAACTGAGACTTACACCCAGACAGAATCTTCTTTACTCTTTCCCGTGTTTGGAGAGCTCTCTACTGAGAAACTCATCGGTTATAAACGGAGGGACGTTGGACAGAATAACTTTCCCAGTTCCAGGGTTCCCCCTGACTCTAGAGACCTCAGGTCCTGTGTCTGTGTATCTATCTATCTATCCATCTAGAATATATTTTTGCACATTCTTGCCCAGATTCTTTCTTTAGAAACAGTTACATTTTACATATTTGTTTTAAATATAAATAATATTTTTATTTTTGTTTCTTGTCTATGCGCCAATACACCAAAGCCAATTCCTTGCATGTAAAAACCTATTTGGCAATAAACTACAGTCTGATTCTGATTTTATATGCTGATTATTTTATTGGTACTTTATTAGAAAAGGGTCGTAGTGTAATTTATGGTTGCATATGCAGTCTTTCTGATGTCTGTCTCTGCCCGAGAGCACACAGAGGCCACGGAGGAGAGAATGATACAGGGTAATTAATTAGTGACATTTGTCTAATTGTCAGATTTAAATTAGTCAGATTCTTGTAGATTTACTGGCTGAGATTGCAACCCTCACACCCAAACCAGCCCCTCCTCTCTTTAGGCGCTCTCTGTCAGAACCTCTTTCCAGTTTATTTTTCTAAATGTCTCCTTATGTCTCTCTCACTGCTCCCTCCTGCAGATATTTTGTACTGGACCCAGAGGCTGGATATCTCCAATACTATCTGAATGAACTCAGTAAAAGCCAGCGACCTCCCAGAGGGTCTCTATCTCTCCTTGGAGCAATGGTGGTCTCCGGGGATGAGTTTCCCTACATGTTTACTATTCAATCCACTACTGGGGATTCCTACAAACTCAGAGGTAAGAGAATGATGTCTCTCTGTCTTGAGCAATACGAGACATAGTGAATTTTGTCACAGTATGCCACTGTTGCATGGTAATCATTAATTTTTATTAAATCCTATTTGATATCTATGAGAATCATCTTACATCTGCACAGACTCATCATTAACTGCAGCTCACTTTTGGTGCTGGATGCCGGATAACTAACGTTACATGGATGCTGGTTAATAATTAACATTTCTACCGGACACCTTCACCTTAAGTCTGGCTTTACTTGTCACCCTATATCTAATCGGACATGTTAGTATTGGCAGTTAAAAAATACTCAAAACTTATTTTCTGAAGTACAACTATTAACCATTAAAGGTTCAATGTGTCATTCCGAGCTAGCTGCTCCAAAGAAATAGGGGGCAGTATTTCACCTCTCCTACTGGGTCCATACAATCTAAAATCATCAATCATTAAAAAAAAAAACCCCACTAATAATAATAATAACAATACATTTTATTTATCAAGCGCTTTTAAAAAGGTACTCAAAGACGCTTTACAGGTACATATAAGATTCAAAATTACATTAATTTGAGATTTGAACATGGAGAGAACAATCCAGTTACGGATGTGTTTGGGGAGTGAGTTCCAGAGGTAGGGGGCAGCGATGGAGAAGGCTCTGTCACCCCAGGTCCGGAGCTTGGTCCTTTGTGGCTGGGACAGGATGTTGGAGGAACGGAGGGTGCGAGGGGGAGTGTGGTGATGGAGCAGAAATACTTAATTAGCCTCACCCGGCTCATTCCCCCCTGCTGCAACACCTATTGTTCTTACCACCGGGATACGACCCTGTCATCTCTACCCTGTCCCGTCCCTCAACCTTGGAGAAAGCTGGGGGAACTGTGAGAATCATGTTCTTTGATTTCTCCAGTGCCTTCAACACCATTCAACCCAGGCTGCTGGGGGACAAGTTGGAGCGCTATGGGCTGGATCATCACCTCACCAGCTGGATTCTGGACTACCTCACCAACTGTCCACAGTACGTAAGGAACCGAGAGTGTCACTCGGACACGATTGTCGCAGCACGGGGGCCCCACAGGAAACGGTTCGGACGCCGTTTCTCTTCACCCTCTACACTGCAGACTTCACTCATAACATATCAAAGTGTCACCTGCAGAAGTTCTCTGATGTCTCTGCTATTGTCGGCCTCATCTCTGATGGGGATAACAAGGAGCACAGAGAACTGACGCAGGACTTTGCCCTCTGGTGCCAGACAAACCACCTCCATCTCAACACAGGGAAGACTAGGGAGCTGGTGGTGGACCTCAGGAGGTGTCATCATTCTCCCCCAACACCAGTGAACATCCTGGGAACAGACATTGAGATTGTAAAATCTTAAAAGTACCTGGGTGTTCACCTGAAGAACAAACTGGAGTGGTCAGATAACTAATAAAGGATTTCTGATTCTGATTCTAGTGACTCACTATCACCTCTAGAGGAACAAGTGGTAATACAAGACTGGACGGGGTCAGGTCGCGGCAAGTCAGTATGCATGCTAACTTCAGTAGATATCTCTGAAACATAACACACACACGTCTTTGACATAAGTTCAACTCTGTTACTCTGCACACTAGACAAGACGGTGAGAGGAAATGGCAGAGCAGGCAGACAGGCAGGCGGGTCAACAGACAGGCAAACAGAAGGGTCGCGCGACAAGGTGAGTAGTGATCCTGGGAAGAGCAAGAAAAACACTTTACCAAAGTACACAAGGTAAACTCAGTCATAATATACTGAGTGGCCGAGATCTAAGCTATTGGGGTAGTAGAAACAACAATCTGGTGATGAGTGGCTGGAAGACCAGGGTTGATAAACTGTGCTGGGATGAGATGATTGTAGACAGGTGAGCAGATTGGAGTTGATGAGTACACACACACACACACACACACACACACACACACACACACACACACACACACACACCACACACACACACACACACACACACACACACACACACACACACACACACACACACAGGGAAAACATGGACAGGGAAAACACTAGGGATACGGATGGGACAGTGATATTACCTCTTCACATTCTGTTGATAATGTTAGTTCATTGTTTAAATGTGTTAGGTTTAAATTCTGGCATATCTTACACATTGAACCTTTAATAGTAAAACTATTAATACCGCACAGTAAAAGCAAAAGTGAAGAGTGAAAGAGAGGCCTTATCAGCACAGTTTACTCAACAACTGTTCAAGGTGGAGCTTTCAATTCTAATATAATCCTGATAGTTTAATGAATAATAATGCATCATATTTTATTTATTGTAGTTTGTGAGTCAAATCTGAATCTACAACATAACCATTAACATTTCTCTGTCAGGTAATAATAGCAGTAGCCTACAATGTTTTCCTCTGAAGTAGCAGTACACAGTAACTATAAAGTTGAGTTGCATATTTTAGTGCTTTGGGAGCTTTTTGTGAGTTATTTCAGAGAGGAACAAATTAAACTACTGGATGCAGGAAGTACAACTGATTTTACAGAAGGAGTATTCAGCTTTCGGCCAATATAGCACGCAATTTATTTCTTCAAGTGACTACATTTATTATAAATAATGATTGAACATCCACATAAAAAGTGACAAATTTCTCTTTTAAAGCATTCACATCTGAAAATCACTTTCTCTGATGGTGTTGTCACTCCTAGTCATTTGTTGTCAAGGGAACCAGACCCCCAACATCTCAATAACTCATAACTCTTTGATATTTTTGATATTTTTGATATTTAGCGCCTTGAGATTGCTTTTAGCTTTGAAAGGCGCTTTATAAATACAATTTATTATTATGATTATTATGATTATTATGATTATTATGATTATGCTCCCTGATAGAAGGGAAAGCAAAGTGTAATGCAAAGCAGCAAAAGAGTCATATGCTAGCAAAGCACGAGGGAGCTTGAGGCAGAGGCGGTAAAGAAAGCACTGGGAGTCAATTTTCTGTATCGGTATCACGTGGGTTTCGCTACTGTCGCTCCAATGAGAGAAAGGAACATGAACACAGATTAAGACCGATTCCTTCGCCCCATAGTAACCGAAGTAAATAGTGGAGAGGTGTGTGATTCCTTTATTAAAGTTATTTAAGCATTGCACACACTGGGATCATGAAACTGGACCCATACTCAAATCAACTCAAATGTATTTCTATAGCCCATTTCTCCGGCCTCTGGGCCGTATACGGCCTGCGAGACCATTTGATCCGAGGTAATTCGTAAAACGCATGCAAAAAAAAAAATCAACTAGCCAAAAAAACTAGACGGGAATATTTTAAACGGGCGACTGATTGTTTTTCCTGGCCAAGGTCAGGGTCCTTGAACACAACACGAGTGGAACGTGTCATCACGTGGTCACGTCATGTCAAAAAACTTCAATTTTAAACGAGACTGTCGTTGACATCAGTGAACTTTTTATAATTTGTGCAATTATCACTGCCATGTGCAATATTCAATTTATTTTCCATCAACCACTTGGTACTTATATTATTTTTTATTATATTTAATTATTGTTTACTGCCTTTTTACTTCATATGTTCTTTTGCTGGGACAAGATACATTTCCCCATTGTGGGACTAATAAAGGATTGCTGATTTCAGATAAAACAGAAAGATACATGGATAAAAAAGTAGCTTTTTTGCATTTAGCATAAAAGAAAAGTGAAATGAATGGGCTGAGTCTTAAAAATTTTTTTTACAGAAGTTATAAGTTCAATAATTAGTATGGCCCTCGAAGGATGTTGTAAAAAAAATAATGGCCCTTGATAGGAAAAAGGTTCCCCACCCCTGCTATAGCCCAATATCACAAATGACACATTTGTCTCAGTGGGCTTTACAGACTGTAGAGCAGGGGTCACCAACCTTTTTGATACTGAGAGCTACTTCAAGGGTACTGAATAATTAGAAGGGCTATTTGTTTGATACAAACTTCCTGAATAACATAGTTGCACGGTTTACCTTTAATGATAATATTATCATTCATAATAATAATCATAATAAATATTCATATATGTGAAGAGACTGTCTGATCACATGTTAATGTTAATTATTCCTGACAATAATTATTAACAATGATTTACCATGGTAGGAAACACATATTTTTAAACATGCAACATTTTTTATTTATGTTCTCAATCTATTTCAACATTTGAACACATCTCTGATATTTTTGTAAATATCTTTATTGACAGTTTTGTATGAATTAATGAATTTGTAGCATTTTGTTCAAAATCACACCTGTTATATTTTTGTACAAAGTATAATTTCTGTAAAAAACGGTCACATCTTCAAATCATATCCTGTTTGTACTGACCACTAACTCGTGACCACGGGCCTCGTGAAAAGAGACTGCCCAAAGACTTGCCCAAAGCTGCCTTTAACTCACTGCTTGTTCTGCCCGCAGTGCTGCCAGGAGGGTAGTTATCATGGTAGCTTCTGTGACACGTACCGAAGTGTCTCTCCACAATGTGCCGCTTTGCCGTCGCCCCACAAATGAGACACACACTTTTCTTTCACTGTTGTAAAAAATAATTTATCAATCATTGTGAAAATAGTTAGTTTTCTTTCGCTTTTCTGCCATGTTTACCGTAAAAAACGCATGTAGCGCCCCATCATAGCTGATCCCGCTATCTTGCGAAAAGGTAAATGGAGATTTGGCTTGCGTGTTGAATTGAACTCTGAAATGTATGTTCATGTTTTTTTAATTTTATATTCAATATTGTCATTTTAAAATAAAGAATAATTCAAGTGTTATTGATAAATAAAAAAAACAGCAAAACAATTAAATACAAATTTTAGACGGAGCTCCATGGTGACTAGTGCCATTTGTAGAACATACCCTGCGGGCGACTCACGTAGTCCCTGCGAGCGACCAAGTGCCCGCCCGCATTGGCTACACCTGCTCATATCAGAGATGTGATAACTGACTATCAAATGTTGAAATAGATTGAGAACATAAATAAATAATGTTGCATGTTTAAATATATCTGTGTTTTCTACCATGGTAAATCATTGTTAATAATCATTGTGAGGAATAATTAACATTAACGTGATCAGACAGTCTCTTCACATATATGAATATTTATTATGATTATTATTAATGATAATATTATCATTAAAGGTGAACCGTGCAACTATGTTATTCAGGAAGTTTGTGTCAAACAAGTAGCCCTTCGTATTATCCAGTACCGTTGAAGTAGCTCTCAGTATCAAATAGGTTGGTGACCCCTGATCTAGAGCATAGGTCTTCAACAGGAGGTCTACCGAGGTACTGCAGGAGGGGTCGCAAAATAGTTTTTTTTTTTTGTATTGCTTTGCCCATTCACATTCCCTCCTTTGCTGTGTTTAGCAAAGGGCGGTATTTCGCTCCCGACACACACACACACACACACACACACACACACACACACACACACACACACACACACACCTACAATCAGAGACAGAGCGGACCAAAGAAGAAGAAATTAAATAACAGCGGCCCTCCCCTTTAACAGTAAATAAAACTGAAAAAAACTTGCATAACCTTCAATGTGTAGGTTATTTCCTGGCTCAGAGACAGACAGCAGTAAACACTCAGATTGATTCTGTTCCTCTGTATTCTGTTCCTGTCAGCACTGGACGCCCAAGAGGAAGAGTTATGGATGACCCAGCTACAGCTGTGTTCCCGACGCCACTCTGACGGCAGTGCCAAGGTACGCAAACAGACACACACAAATACACAAACTGTGATATGCAAAGTGAAGGTGACCACCTGACTGTTTAAAGTTTATATTGATTTTGAGACTTTTCATATCAATCCTCTTTACCTCTGTATTGGATTACAGAGCGTGTACATTTGGCCAGACAGACAAGTTTGTTTTTTGGACTATATTTTCATCAACTATATATTCCAGTGAAGCTGCACATTAGCGTGAGGTTCATCTTATTCAACATTTCAGTGATGCTTTACTCCTATGTTCTGAAACAGCATGGTTTGTTCTCCCTGCCACTGTTGTGCACCTCCAAGTACATTAAAGGTAATACTTACTCATGTGCTGTGACATTAAAATATTAGATCAGTTTGTCTATTTTAAATGGACAAGCTACAGAAACATGCACAAGCCATGTGCTTTGATGCTGTTTGTTTGCTTTCGAACTATGCCAAATTACCTAATATCCCCCTGTCTGCATATCACTGATGAAAGCTCCAAACAGCAACATCAGTTTAACTAACACACACACACACACACACACACACACACACACACACACACACACACACACACACAGGGAGGAGTGGGGATCGAAGGGGTCTCGGGAGGAGAGGGGAGCGAAGGGGCCGGGGTCCCGAGGGACAAAAGGAGCATAGGGGCTGGGGTCTCGAGAGACAGAGAGAGCACAGGGGCTGGTGTCTCGAGGGACAGAGAGAGCACAGGGGCTGGGGTCTCGAGGGACAGCTGGGGCCTGCAGCGGTCCTGCAGCAGCTGGAGCGGATGTCTGCAGAGGTCCGGCAGCGAGAGCGGGAGTCTGTGGAGGTCCGGCAGCGGGAGTCTGCGGAGGTCCAGCAGTGGGAGTGGGAGTCTGCGGTGGTCCGGCAGCGGGAGTCTGCGGAGGTCTGGCAGCAGGAACGGGGGTCTGCGGAGGTCCGGCAGCAGAAACGGGGGTCTGCGGAGGTCCAGCAGCAGAAACGGGGGTCTGCGGAGGTCCGGTAGCAGCAACAGAGGTCTGCGGAAGTCCAGCAGCAGAAACGGGGCCTGTGGAGGTCCGGCAGCAGGAACAGAGGTTTGCAGAGGTCCGGCAGCAGGAACTGAGGACTGATAGCCGACATGACGGCGGCTTGCCTGGCCAAATCTCCTCCTCAGAGGCCTTGAAGCCCTATGGACACTTAGAGGGCCTCCCAGGGCCAGGCGAGTATCCAGAAAGGGGTCAGGGGCTGAGGCAGGAGGAACGGCGGACTGTAGCGGCCCGGTGGCAGGACTGGGGGGGGGGGGGGGGGGGGCAGCGCCTCAGACTTGTTCCTTTGTGCTCGTTTATCGAGAGTGCAAATTGTTTCACATTTCTGAGGCTGCTGTGTTTAACACCGGTTACAGTTTGAATGTCTGACCCGTCTCTTCTTACCGTTGCATTTGTTTAACACTCCTTAATAAAATTTCTTTGTTTGCTCCCTGGGTACATGGTGTATCAGGGCAATTGAAGGTAAAAACAACAACACATTTGTTTAATAATATAATATTTATTATTATTTTGAAATTTTATTATATGTAACTTCAATCTCAGAGAATTTGAGTTTTTATAATAACATAATATAGCCGCCTAATAATAAGAAAAATATTATGAGAATTGAAATACTAAATTAATATAATCAATATCTAATATAAATTATAAATACTAAGAATAATAATTACAATCATACAAACAGCATAATAATCAACATTAGAATTCAGGGGAGACAAAAAGGAAGCGTACATTTTATTTAATGGGGGGGGGGGGGATAATGGATAGGGGGGTGCTGGCCCAAAAAAGGTTGAGAACCACTGATCTAAATGCTTAGCTGCGGTGTAAAAACTGGAACTACAGGGGTTCAGAGCTGATTAAGACCTGCTTTGTCAAAACGAGCACAGGTTCATCTGAAGCGCAGCAAACCTGCAGCTGAACCTGAGACATTTACCACGACATGAGAGTAGTGGGTTAGCAAGGTATATTGAGCCTTAAGTCAGAGTTTTCAGTGTCTCTTTTAACCTTGCTAGATGCCTCAGTAACTTTTGCTGCACCCCAAATGTGTTCAGTTCTGCAATTCACTAGTTTACACTTTTGGAAATAGCTTCACCATTGCATCGCTCTTTAAAGTGTAAGAACTGAATGTGCAGTTTTCACATAAAAACTAATTGGTTGGCATTGAGAGTGAATCGAGTGATAAGATAAATATATTAACTTAAGAAATGTACATGCCAGCACTCCTTTTTTTTGCCTTATTTGAAGCAACAATGCTTTTTGCTATAATTAATATAGCTTTATATTCTTCATAGCTCTCCATTATAACAACCTGTTCCTCCTGACTAAAGTATGAAGCACACGATCGATACATTTTGTGCCATAGAAGAGACAAAAGAGGTCAAACACTCCCTTTATGGGAACGTGCACAGAGCCTCAATAATAATAATAATAATAATAATAATAATAATATTAATACTACTAATAATAATAACATTAATAATAAATCCATTAATTTATGGAGTGCTTTTCTAAATACTCAGTTTACAGTTTAAAATTAAAAAGATTCCATACGAACATACAACTGGAAGTGATGGGGGCATGGATAAATGTTTCGGCACCGGTAAAGGACAAGGCAGATGTTCCTGAGGTGGAAAAAAGCAGTTGCGGTGGGTGTTGGAGGAGAGTTAAAGTTGAATGTCATCGGCAAAGCAGTGGAAACGAGTACCATGTTGGCAAAGACAGTTGATAACCCCTGTCCTGAAGCAAAGGGGACAGCTTCACCTCCAAACCCCCCTTGTTTTGATTGAGACCTTAAATTCCCCATGATGACTGATGGAAGAAAATAATTCTATTTTCTCCTCATGGCTCTGCCTTTGGCATTAGAATTACATCTCTATGTCTCCACCTCAGTACCTCTGGAATTTGGGTCTTTGCTCTGGGTAGTAGGGTTGGTCTGGAGAGCGTGATCAGCTGGCAGTGGAGGTAAATAATACCCCTGGGCTTGTCCCTGTGACTCTCCAAAAGGGAGAGAAAAACACACCAGGATAATCAGTAAAAAAGTTTTAAAATGCACAAGCTGCTGCAAAAGGCTTCCACTGGAGCACTCAAGATGGTATACTGCAGAGGTTTCTCTCTGTAAATGAGCCTGTATGTACACTTGACAAGGGATGGAGAATTGTTTGTTCATTGCGTATAGCTGTGTATGCACTCATGTTTGATGAACATCAACTTCTTTGTTAATACAAGCAGTTCCTACACACACATTTAGTAGAGCTTGTTCAACACACAGCCTTCCTCAAGGTAGAAAGCTCATCAGGATGGTAGGTCACCAGCTGAGGGGGAGGATTGAAGGACTAATAATACACCTCCTGCATCAATGACAAAAGTTTTCTCAGTGGCCTACATATGAGGTTGAGTTAAGGAATTGGTTTGTCTGCGTGACCTCTGACTCTCTGCCCCGTGAACCCGAATAAAAACTATCTGCTGCGTCTCTGATGAGTCATTCACTGAAGATGTGAGTGTGTCTTTGTTTGTTTCCCCCAGCTTACTGAAGAGAGAGAGAGAAAAACATCAGCATTAGTGGTTTTAAGTGTTTCAACAAACATCCTATGCTGTAGTTTTTCTACTACAAACCATCTCGAAGAGGTACTGATGCATCTCCTTTTTCTGCTGGTGTAATTATGTATCATGTCAAAATCTTCACTTTAGTGAATTATAAAGCAATAAATCCTGCCTTGTTCCTGCAGCAACACTTCAACCCTCCGGCTGTGTCTGCAGGGTGGAATTTAGGTGATGTTGAAGAGTGAGATATTATACCTGTGGGGGATACAGTATGGTAGGTCAGATGGCTAAGCAAAGGCAGAGCCAAAAAAAAGGCACAAAGTGTCTCACCAAGACTAAAAATACATAGCGAATGTTCCATCTCCTCCTATTTCATAATTTGTGTGGCTCTTTATTTGTCAATTCAGAGGGGTCAAATCTCTAGACATCAGTATCAGTCACACTGGCTGATACTAATCTCTCTCTCTCTATCTTCAAGATCCACAAGAGGTCCCTATCTGCCTCCCGACTGAGAGCTGAGTAGTTGCCCTGCTTGACTACCTGTCACTGCCCAAAGTAAAGATATACTGCCAGGTCTCCTGTCTGTTTTTGCAAATGGGTCCTCATTCTCTGCATATGTTACAGTATCCTTATTAATAAGTTTTTTCCTTATTAATACATTCCTCCTTGTTATTGAAGAATTGTATATTTGTTCTGTGGCATTCTTTTGGTAACACTTGTTAAATTCTTGCTATACAATAAAAATTCAGGTTTGAGTCACAGCCCCTCTAAATGCCTGAGCACGTCCCTGTCTCCCGGTACATTGTGTTTTCTTTTTAAATAAATCCATGTATATATGTATATGTGACAATTACAATTACAGAAGGATCATTAAGTCAGTGACCACACACAGTAACGTTAGTTCTACACTACACAATATTATCTTCCTCTGTACTGTAGCCTCATATAAGATAAGGAATGGTATTTTATTCTACACACAGTAAACTGATGAGGTCCCTCTCTATCTGCACAGCTTTTCTCTCTCGTACATTTTATGAATATAGCAGAGAAAGCTGACTGATGGACCCACATTTTCAGCTGCTAATAATGAAAGCAAGAGTTTGAGTATACATAATGTGTGTTTGCATACATGATTTGAGCTGTTTCAGCATTGTGTGAATTTTCATCAGCGAGCATTGGTGACTCACTTTCCCCTGAGGATGCGTGTGAGTGAAGCCAATCTGAGTGCTGTATGCATGTGTTATAGTGTCTGAGTGAGTGATAGACAATGTGTGGAAAGACATAATTAGATCTCTTTATATGGCTGCACCTTGGCCATGTTCTGTATATGCTACTGTATTTCTCCGCTTGCAGTAACAGCAGCACTACAAACACTACAACCTACATTTACTTTTCCTGATAAGCTCATGTGAATAATGACTGTTGTCAAGTAGTGTGACCCCTTTTTATTTAGGTATGAGGACTTATTGTTATTTTCACACATTACATTGAAACCATTGGTATTCATCCTCTGAGAATCATGGATGGCCATTAGTTTTTGAGATTGTGTCATGGACGGAAAAGATTGACAAGACATTGACATTTGAACCTCATGGTCTTGGAAGATTAAAGACGAAGGTCTCCCCAAAATTATTACTACAGAATCCATACATTGTTGTCCAGATATCTTGCCCTGGACCAAAGTGTTGGATAAACGGACAGACTGACCTTATAAACTGACCTAATCAGAACCAATGTTTCGCCACACGGCTCCTCTCAGCCACACGGGTGCATCAAATATAAATTGTCACCCACTACAAATTGAAAAATTAGCATTAAAACAAGCTCATATTATTTAAGGTCAACAAAGTCAAGGTTATTGTTTTATTTTATTTCATTGAACTTAATGCAGAGTTGAACTTGCAGTAAGTGCTGCTGCTCTGATTGCAGTGATTCCATTTATGCACAGCACTGTATGTCAAATATGTCTGAATGATCCAAACACTGGAGATCAGAGGTATTAATAGTTTCTGGGGAAAGGACAAAGATAGAGGAAATAGCAGTCGTCACTGTTGGACTCACAAGTATGATTATGTCTGTGACAGACATTCATCACAGTTCAGTAAACATTATTAATTATTATATATTATTAAACAAGTTGTGTTGTCCCAGTGGCTGTGCTCTGCAGTAGCAGTGTCAGAAGTAATTATCTCCTGGGGTCAGGCTCATCATCTCTCGTTTACAGACTCTGTTTACTCTTTCCTTTTTGCCTTTCTTCAATCACAGTGTCACTTTGATGTTCCTCTCGTCCCACTTTTAACACTTCAACTACCTTTATCTCTCTACTCAAATTCTCCCTGCCTGTGTACTTTAATCTCTATCTCTTTACAACCAGGGCTTGACGGGCTTGACGTCTCTTACAAACTCTGCAGAGGCTGTCACTGATTCTGTTTACTGAAACTCTCACCAGAATCTTGTAATGTCAACCACGGCATCCACTCTGTTTCTTTTTGGCAAGTGGCAAAAGTTTGACATAATAAAACTTTTTGCAGCAGTAAGAGAAAAATGTCAAAGTGACTAATCACTACTTCCCCGTCACATAGTGAGCAGTTACCTTGACACTGCAGCTTCTTTGATTATAAAGCATTTGTTTGTGTGTGTGTGTGTGTGTGTGTGTGTGCGTGTGTGTGTGTATAGGTGATGATCCAGGCTGAAGGGCAGCAGAAGAGCCTGGTCAATTCTATTGAGTCTCTACACCCCCGAGGTGGACCCCTCTCTTCTCTGGATGAGGTAATAAGATAAGTAACCAATGACAATTATATCGCATGAATAATTTCTATCGAACAAATCATTCTCATTCTCTCGGCTGCCACTTGTGGTCAAACCTGTAAAGATGCAATCACAACTGTGCTGCTGTACATTCTGTGTTCTGTCTGTTTTGAATTCTAGGACAGAACAGCATATAAGGGCTTACAGCTACTTACTTTTCAGGGCATTTTTATCAACAGATTATTATTTTATGCCATGTCTGCTCTGTGTAACTACATTGCTCTCATGTGTTTGCATCATGGAATTAGCACCAGTCAATGCTCACTTCAGTGTAGAGATGCGTTTTGTTGTTCTTGTAGTTATCACCTCTCACTTTTTTGCTTGTTTTGTCTTTTGTCTTACTCATGGTTTGTGAGGATATTGACATTGAAGAAACAGCAGTATATTCAAATTTTGCTCGGTTATGATGACATTGTACTTCGTAGAATAACGGCTACTCAACAGGTCAGACATCAATCAGAGTCGGTTAAACCAGCGGTCCCCAACCTTTTTGCACCATGGACCGGTTTCATGCAAGAAAATTATTCTACGGACCGGGGGGGCAGGCATAACAAAACACACAATAAAGTGCAAAACATACAATTGAATTATTACATATATAATGTAAATATAATTATTCATTTTATATTATGCACTTCATTTATATTATTACATTATAATATATATATTATAATAAGCATTATTGCCTTGTTGTCAACATCGGTGGACTCGTCAACCTGGATTGCATCTCATTAATCCTCTAACAGTAGTGTCTCAATGTCTTCTGCCGTTTCATCAATTTACCTCGTTATGGTGCTGACTGGGGAACCTGTGCTACCTTTTTAACTGCGGCCTCCCCTAAAGGTTCACGGCAAATGTCATTAGCAACAGCCAGCATCAACTCTTCACCAATAGTAAAGGGCTTCTTAGCTTTAGCACTAAGAATGATGCTCTCAGTGCAGACACATTTGAAGAAGTGGTGGCCTTCAATGATTGTCCTTTGTGTTCGTGTTTTTTACTTAAAAAACCCCCCAAAGAATTGTCTTTTAATGCAGGGTGCTTGGTCTCCATGTGGCGAATCAGTTTTGAAGGTTTCAGGGCTTCATTGGAGAGCCGGTTGCCACATGTTGTACAGAGCGGGCTTGTGTGAATCACCTGATGCCATGAATCCGTACATTAAGTAGAACTCTTCGTATTTTCTTTCAGGTATATGTTCTATGTTTTCCAACAATAAATGACCAGAATCGTGCCATGATTGACTAAATTAAGTCACATTCTTAAGAGCAGCAGGAAAACATGTCTTACATCCTTGGCGTCCCTCGTGTCCCCCTGGTATTTTCTTTTAAACGCAGCTTTCTTTTTGTTGGTAGTGTTGTAGTCTTCTGCTGTCTCATCATTGGGTATTTCCCCATTTCAAAGAAACTCTCCAGCGATGTTTGTTTTTTTACTCATTTAGCTTGTGGGCTTATAGGTGCATGAAAAAAACTGCGACTGAGACAAGTGCCGGAAAGAGGTGCGGATGGAAGTGATCATTTTTCAAAATAAAATACCCTGCAGACTGATGTAAATAAATATTACCAAAAGAAAAACGTTTTATTCTTTCTGTGCGGCCCGGTACCAAATGATCCACGCCCTGGTACAGGTCCGCAGCTCGCTGGTTGGGGACCCCTGGGTTAAAGCAGAGCTTTATTCAAAAAACCTACAAAAAATATCAAACAAGGCAAAAAAGTAAAACTACAAACACAAACCGATGACACGAGGGAGCACGGGGAAGCACAAGGAAGCACGGGGAAGCACGGGGAAGCACGGGTGTAACATAGATGGCGAACTGACCAGGAACACTGGGACAGACAGGGATATATACACACAGACACTAAACGAGGGAACGAGACACAGCTGGGGGAGAAAGGCAAAGATACAAGGGCAGGGTGAATGGACACAGGAGGATCAAATCAACAATTACAGGGGGAGGAAAACACAGAAGGACAGGAAGTAAAACAAGACTTGAGACAAGAGGTAGTGAACATTTCAAAATAAAAGAGGAAACAGAAAATCAAGATCATGACATGTTTGGGTTGTAATTTAAACGTTTGCCTTTAAGTGGCTGACCACTCATGTTTCTTGACCCCTATTTAAGACAAAACGAGCAATTCCTACATTTTCAAGGAAAGAAGTGTGCAAGAGTGCACTAATTCTGTGCTGCATGAATGCCCTGGGAGATTATTTCTGGCACAATCATTTGGCTTCTCACAAATTCTTTGTAAATATCTGAATTTTTGGGTTGAATAGTTAAAGTTAAAGTTAAAGCCTTTTATTGTCATTATACAAAAAGTACAATGAGATTCAGAGTGCCACTCTGTCCCAGTGTGCAAAAAAATACAAAGACATTCATAACATTAAAAATACAGCAGTGGGATAGACAACATAAGCAATCATACGGGGGAATAAATACTTAAAAATATTGATTAAAAATATTGATACAAAAATAGTTTATACTTTTTAAAAGTGCAATCAGAGTGAGTATATGTGTGAAGATATCTTCTCCCAGAAGGCAGGAGAGAGAGCAGTCTGTGAGCTGGGTGAGAGCTGTCCTTTAGTATTTTGTTTGCTCTGCTGAGGCAGCGGGAGGTGGAGATGTGTTCCAGAGAGAGCAGGGGGCAGCCATCCTAATCACTCTCTGCAGGGCTTTCTTGTCCGCAGCTGAACATCCAGCATACCACACAGAGATGGAGTCTGTTTCTCCGTAGCACCCTCAGGAAGTGTTGTCGCTACTGGGCCTTCTTAACTGCTGCAGTGGTGTGTGCTGTCCAGCTGAGGCTCTTAGAGATTTGAACCCCCAGGAACTTAAAGGTGGGGACCCTCTCCACTCTCTCTCTCTATTGAGGTGAAGGGGGGCGGGTTCTGGACGGTGTTTTCTGAAGTCTATGATGATTTATTTTGTTTTGCTTGTGTTCAGATATAGGTTGTTAGCTGAACACAATGCAGACAGCTTCAGGATCTCGTCTCTGAATGCCGACTCGTCGTCTCCCTTATATATTTGGCCGATCACAGTGGTGTCATCTGCAAACTTTATAATAAAGTTGGAGGGGTGAATGTGAGAGCAGTTGTGTGTGTAGAGTGTGTAGAGTAGAGGGCTCAGCACGCAGCCCTGAGGGGAGCCAATACTGAGGGTGCGGGTGGAGGAGCAATAAGGGCCTATTTTCACTGTCTGAGGACAGTTTGTTAGGAAATTGTTTATCCAGGCGCATATGATGTAGTTCCCTGGGACTTCTAGGTGTCTCACAGCTGTGTGAAGGACCGTAGCGATGGCATCATCCGTGGATCTGTTAACTCTGTAAGCAAACTGATGAGGGTCGAGGGAGGATGGGAGACTGGCTTTGATGTAGTCGGCTATCAGTCTTTCGAAACATTTCATCACCGCCGATGTTAGGGCTATGGGCCTGTAGTCGTTGAGCTCACTGACTGGTGTCTTTTTGGGGACAGGAATGATGGTAGCCGTCTTCAGACAGGATGGAATGCTAGCTTGTGACAGGGACAGGTTGAATATCCTGGTCAGGGCCCCTGAAAACTGGTCAGCACAAGCTTTGAGTACTTTGCCGAGTACTCCATCAGGTCCTGTGGCTTTACCAGGATTCACAGACCTTAGCGTCTGCGTCACCTGATGTTCTGTGAGGGTGGGAGGTGGTATGGAGCTCGTGGTATGCAGGGACAGGGGCAGAGTAGAAAAGTGGGGGGGGTCTGCTAGCCTCAAAGCGGGCAAAAAAGTGGTTTAGTTCCTCTGCAAAGTGGGCGTCAGCTCTAGCAGTAACAGATGTTTTGCCCTTGTAGTTGGTTAGCTGGTGAAGGCCCTGCCAAACGCACCGTATGTTGTTATGAGCGAGATTCTCCTCCACTTTCCCCTTGTAGTCCTCCTTTGCAGCCTTGATGCCTCTCCTCAGGTTCGCCCTTGCCATGCTGTACTGGGCTGCATCCCCCGACCTGAAGGCTGTGTCACGGGAACTCAGGAGAGACTGCACCACTCTTGTCATCCATGGTTTTTGGTTTGGGTAGACCCGAATGCGTTTTTCCATAGTTACAGTGTCTGTGCAGAACTTGATGTACGATAAGACAGCCTCTGTGTGTTCCTCCAAGTCTGTCTGTTCAAATATGTCCCACGCTGTGTGTTCGAAGCAGTCTTGCAGTTGTGAGAGAACCCCCTCGGGCCAGGTTCTGATATATTTAACCACCGGCTTGGTGTTACATCTTAGTGGGGTGTAAGCTGGGAGGAGAAGCAGTGAGAGGTGGTCAGATAGTCCTAAATGGTACCGCTCTGTAAGCATGCTTCAGGTTAGAATACATCCGGTCCGGTGTGTTCTTTCCTCTGGTGAGGACATATTGTACAAATTTAGGAAGCACATTTTTGAGACATGCATGGATGAAGTCTCTGGAGGTGGTCAAGTGCAATGCTAGTGTTAGCATCAGGTGGGATATAAACAGTGTTGATTATTACCGCTGTCAGCTCTCTAGGCAGGTAAAAGGGTCTGCACATAATAGACATTACTTCCAGGTCAGGAGAGCAATGTGTATGAGTGACCCTACTGTCCATGCACCAGTCGTTGTGGATGTAAACACACAGACCACTTCTTACTTCTTACTTCTCACACAGCAGTCGCGGACGTTTGTGTTAGCAGCTAATAGTACCTCCAGTTCGTCGATTTTGTGGACGATGGACCTGGCATTAGCGAGAAAGAGGCTTGGTAGTGGTGGTCGGTGCGGCCGCTTCCCTAGCCTAGTAAGCAGGCCTGCACGGCATCCTCGCTTCTGCTTCCTCTCCCTCCGGCGCCTGGAGGAGTCACCAGCTGCTTGTTTATCAGCTGGCAGTGATGGTTCCACCATGAGTATGTTAATCCCAGTCTGTTCTGTCCACCAACCACTTGAAGATACTAGTGCAGTGAAGAAGATATGATCCCTCAGCAGCATTACATCCGTCAAGACTGCCAGTTCAATGGAGCAGCCAGATTGTTGATGAACAACACCTGGGCACACAACGCTTCTTTATTCTGTTTTTTTTCTTTTTCTTTGTTTGCTTTGTATATGCAAGACCGGAAGATGTATGTAAATTAGTGGTGTCTTGTAATCCCATGTGGAATGAGTCAAATGTTTTGCATGACACACAAATAAAAGATGAATGAATTAATAAATAAGCTAAAATGTACATGTTACTGGAAGCTGCTGCCCCTTCTTACCTTCCTTTCTCTTTCCTCTTCCCATTTATTAAGGAACTACTCCTTTTGAAGGCCACTTCAGAAGCCACTTTGAGCTGCATCGGGGAGTGCCTCAGTATGTTGCAGCACAATGTTGTCCAGGCTCTCAACCAGAACCAAAACCGGAACCACATCCCTTGTCCCAGCCTCGCCCGCAGTTCATCTGGTTTGAATCAGGCAGCTCCCACAGATAGAGTCAAGTCGTGGAATCAGCACTGTAGCTCCAATGGGAACCAGGTGGAGCCTGGTGGCCTCAGGTCGAGCAGTCAAAGCCCGACTCACAGCTTTAATGAGAGCCAGAGTCCCAAAGACAGCAGCTCCAGTGGCAGACGAGGAAGTGTCCACAACCACACCCAGAGCCAGAGTCAAGGCCGGGAAAATGCAGGTGAGTTGAATCAAATTTGAGAGATCAGTGGAGGAAAGGATAAAAACGTTTTTGCTTCTTTGACCCCCATCTCCATCTGGTAACATTTGACTTCTTTCTGGATAAATTATCTGAATCAAGAAAAACATGCTCATTCAAATGTGAATGCAGACCATTAGGAACCACTTCTGGATGTGTCAGCTTCGTGTGTCAATGCCTTTGCTGCCCATCATAAAGCTAGAGTATTTCTTTCATAAGCAGCTTCACTTTAGAGGACTCATAAAGGATCACTACGACATGCAAGACATGGTTCACATGATGGCAGTGGCTGAGCTGGCACTGGTGCTCTCAAGCATCTCCACGGCATTGCACTTCGTGTTTTATTTTGTACTTACCTCTTGTCTCTCATTCCAGATCCCTTTATTTTCTGCCTTTGTGTGATTTCCAGCAGCCCCTGATTGTTTCCACCTGTATTTTATTTCACACTTTACCTCTGTCTCTGGTGTCATGCATTTGAGTCTTCTTTCCCGGTGTCCGAGGTTGTGACACTCATAGTCTTCTTAGAGTATAACGTCCATCAACAAATCTCTTTTTCAAGGGAGCCCTGGCCAAGAAAGCAGCAATAGAGTAATTCAAACAAGATAGTAATGTTAGCCTAATTAGCAGGACAACTTAAAAAAGTGACAGATGGATGCCTTTGCCTGTCTCTATTTGTGACTTGCATCGCACATCAGAGGCACCTCAACAGTATCTTCACTTGAGAAACACCATTGGTTAACAAATCCACCAGCATAGTCTATTTGTGTACATCGAATTGCAGTGCAGACAAAATCAAGATAAATCAAATCAAATTTAATTTATTTATATAGCCCAATATCACAAATTATACATTTGTCCCAGTGTGCTTTACAGACTGTACAGGTTACGACACCCTCTGTCCTTAGACCCTCGCATCGCACAAGGAAAAACTTCCTAAAAGAAACCCCATAATTAAAGGGGGAAAATGGAAGAAACCTCAGGGAAAGCAACTGAGGAGGGATCCCTCTCCCAGGACGGACAGACGTGCAATACATGTTGTGTGTACAGGATAAACAACATAGTACAAATACAACATTTGACAGAAATTATGTTGTGTTGAAAAAGAGAAAGTATGGAGAAAAATGTCAAAAAGGCTTCCTGGTGTCCAGCAGGACCACGGCAGCAGGCACAACCACGATTCCTGATCCTGACGTATACTTTATCAGTGGCAACCTGCCACATGAGAGACACAGAAACTCTGGGGTATCATATACCCTGGATGATGAGTTAGTAACATACATTTACATAAATGCATACAGATAGAGAGGGAGGGGAGGAGAGAGGAAGAGAAGGAGAGCAGGGAGGTGTCCCCCGGCAGTCTAAGCCTATAGCAGCATAACTAGGGGCTGATCCAAGGCAAACCTGAGCCAGCCCTAACTATAAGCTTTATCAAAAATGAAAGTCTTTAGCCTGCTCTTAAGTGTGGAGAGGGTGTCTGCCTCCCGAACACAAACTGGAAGCTGGTTCCACTGGAGAGGAGCTTGATAGCTGAAGGCTCTGGCTCCCATTGTACCCTTAGAGATTCTTGGAACTACAAGTAACCCTGTAGTCTGGGAGTGCAATGCTCTAGTTGGTTTATAAGGTACTATGAGATCTTTAAGATATGCTGGAGCCTGACCATTTATTGCTTTGTAAGTCAGGAGAAGGATTTTGAATTTTATTATGTATTTTACCGGGAGCCAGTGCAGAGCAGCTAATACAGGAGTAATATGATCCCGTTTCCTAGTTCTTGTCAATACACGTGCCGCTGCATTTTGGATCAACTGAAGAGTCTTAAGCAACGTTTTGGGACAACCTGATAACAATGAGTTGCAGTAATCCAGCCTTGAAGTAACAAATGCATGGACTAGTTTTTCTGCATCATTTTGAGACAGGATGTGTCTTATTTTTGCAATGTTACGTAGATGAAAGAAGGCAGTCCTTGCGATTTGTTTTATGTGGGAGTTAAAAGACAGATCCTGATCAAAGATGACGCCAAGATTCCTTACGGTGGTGCTGGAGGCCAAATTAATGTAATCCAGAGCTTTTATGTCATTAGAAAATGCGTTTCGGAGGCGTTTAGGGCGAAGTATAATAACTTCAGTTTTGTCTGTGTTTAACATCAAAACGTTGCTAGACATCCAAGTTTTTATGTCCTTAAGGTATGCTTGAAGTTTAGCCAATTGATTGGTTTCGTCTGGTTTAATTTATAGATATAATTGGGTATCATCCGCATAACAATGAAAGTTTATAGAGTGGTTCCTTATAATATTGCCCAAAGGAAGCATATATAAGGTGAATAGAATCGGTCCAAGTACAGAACCCTGCGGAACTCCAAGACTGACTTTGGCTGTCATGGAGGATTTGTCGTTAACACATACAAATTGAGACCGCTCAGATAAATAGGACTTGAACCAGCTTAGTGTGGTTCCTTTCATGCCAACACAATGTTCCAGTCTGTAGTAGAATGTCATGATCAACAGTGTCGAAAGCAGCACTGAGGTCTAACAAGACAAGAACAGAGAGAAGTCCTTTGTCTGATGCCAATAGAAGGTCATTGGTAACTTTCACCAGTGCCGTCTCTGTGCTATGATGAACTCTAAATCCAGATTGAAAAACCTCAAATAAACTATTATTATGTAAAAAATCACACAACAGTTTTGCGACTGCTTTCTCAAGGATCTTAGCGAGAAAAGGAAGGTTAGATATCGGTATATAGTCTGCTAAAACCTCTGGATCAAGACTAGTCTTTTTAAGAAGTGGTTTTATTACAGCTACTTTAATTAAAGTATTTAATTTAATTAAAGGATTGTGGTACATAGCCAGAGAATAGAGACAGGTGTTAATTAAGGGTAAAACTTCTTTAAACAGTTTAGTTGGAATCGGGTCTAAAAGACAGGTTGATGGCTTAGACGATGAGATTGTTGAAGTTAGTTGGTTAAGGTTGATTGGAGTAAAACAGTCTAGATATATTTCAGGAGTTACAGATGTTTTTGAAATTCCGCAGGTTGAAGTTAAGTCATTACCAATTGAGGGCAGGAGGAGATTAATTTTGTCTCTAATAATTATAATTTTATCGTTAAAGAAGCTCATGAAGTCGTCACTACTGAGAGATATAGGAATAGAAGGCTCTGTAGAGCTGTGGCTCTCTGTCAGCCTGGCTACAGTGCTGAAAAGAAACATGGGGTTGTTCTTATTTTCTTCTATTAAAGAAGAGTAATACGCTGCTCTGGCATTACGGAGAGTCTTCTTATACGTTTTAAGATGATCTAACCAGACTAAACGAGATTCTTCCAATTTAGTGGAATGCCATTTACTTTCAAGATTTCTCGACTTTTGTTTTAGTTTGCGGATTTGCAAATTAAGCCATGGAGATTTCTTTTTCTGTTTTATGATCTTCTTCTGTAGAGGAGCGACAGCGTCGAGTGTTATTCACAGTGAGGCTGCAGCACTATCAACAAGATGATTAATTTGGGAGGGACTAAAGTTAGCATTGGAGTCCTCCGTTATATTGATATTGAGTCCTGGTATTGAATTAAGTGCTGATGGAATCACTTCCTTAAATTTAGTCACAGCACTTTCAGATAGACATTGAGCGTAGGATATTTTGCCTACTGGCTTGTAGTCCAGTAACAGGACTTCAAAAGTTATTAAAAAATGGTCTGATAAAAAAGGATTATGTGGACACACTGATAAACTTTCAATTTCAACACCATATCCCAGAACAAGTTCCAGAGTGTGGTTTAAACAGTGAGTTCTGACTGAACCCAATTGAATCTAATATTGAGATAAATGCATTATTAAGGCTGTCACTATCAACATCCACATGAATATTAAAGTCACCTACAATAATTACTTTATCTGTTTTAAGGACTAAACTTGATAGAAATTCTGAGAATTCAGATAAAAATTCAGAATACGGACCAGGAGGGCGGTACACAGTAACCATGTTGGGTTAACAAGATAACAAGACTTATTAAAACCAGGCATAATAGCAGGGGCCCTTGATTAGATGTGGACCAGTTAAAAGCCCTGGCATTTATGGAATATAATGGAATGTTGATAGGTACATTCCAGGGGATCAGATCAATTCTCTTTTTCTTGATCAAATTGCTATTGCTTTTATTACATAATTTAAACATACACTCTGTGCAGGTGCAGCAAGACAAAATAGTGTCTAACATAGGCTGTCATCCCAACCGGCTGATTCACCTTTTGGCATTTTTCTTCAATTTCTCTAGGATCTGTCAAGAGGCCACAGTCCTATGTCAAATGCTTTTAACTAGCCCTCCCCTTAGGACAAATCATCAAATTAGCACATCCAGTCCACCGGATAATAAACACTTTTAATGACCCCATACCAAAGTTTACATGTTTGCCTCGCTACTGTAAGACTCAAAGAACAGCATAATCACCAAATGTGTGAGTACAGTTGTACAGTAGTACAGTATGAATGGTTAGGCAACTCTGGATTTGGGTATGATATAGACAAATGTAATGCTTTCTAATGCAGAAATAATAGTCTTAAATTTGCTGATCTGCTGCTGCATTGTTGCCAAGAGGAGTTATTTGGAGAAGATTTGGAACATTTTTGGGTTAATTGTTTTGATGGTGATGCCTTGATTTTTCCTTTCTCCTCTAGATAGTTCCACTGGAGTGTCCAGATCTCTTTCTGAGAAACAGGGGGAACATGGCCCACAAACACCTCTCTCCTCCTCTCCCTGGCTTTCTTCTACTCAAACACACAAGGACCCTTCTGAGGTAATCCAAACCATATTACTTTATCATACATCTCCTTGTTCATTATGCTAATTTTACATCACATCATGACAACATAATTCTCAACTCACTGTGCAATTCTCAAATCCACAGTTCTTTTTCCCACAGCACTGTATAATTTTCTTGTTGCTTGACCCAGTGATGCCTTGGTAACCCAAGTAAAATTATATTGCTGTTCTAATGTTTTGTATTACTCTCAAGCACATTTTTCAAGATGCTCACTCTTTAAATCCTCATATACAAAATATTGCACCAAACCATCAGAACTTTTCAAACATAAATGTTATTTTATATTTTATTTAATCTTTTCTGTCATCTGTCACAATAACTGATAACAGCTAAAATTGCTGCAACAGATGAGTGTTCCAATTCAGTTTGAATCCTTTGAATCCTCAGATTTTAGTGCAACTTTTATAGTAAGTTGTCAGATGTAGTTTATAGAGGCAAATTTCAACATCAAAATATAATTTCTCAAATATTGACAACACATGAGGCAAAACTGAATTTTTTGTAGGTACCACATTTCCTGAAAATGGACAGAGACAGACATCAGAGAGGGACAGGCCTCAGTAACGCTTTAGAATACGGTATGCAACATACTCCCAAAAGACAACATTACTCTGGCAGAGAGGTTCACTTGGAAAATAAGGAATTTTATTTTCCAGCCATCGTACTGGTGCTGACATCTTGTATATTAATATGTTTAAACTTCAAATGCAACAAATGTTACCTTGTCTTGGTCAATTAAAATTATAACCATAAATTATTATCCAGTGAATCAAAATAAGATGCTTGGATTGCCAGGCAGAGGTCATTGCCATAGATGAATTTGCTGTATTAGGGTTGGGTCAGATGTTGTATTGGAGTTAAACCGGATTGGGGCAAGAACTGATCCTTGTGGGAGCCAGTTTGTCTGGGTTTTCAATGCACTTTTATTCTGTTCAAGGTGAACTCGGAATCTTTGGTTGGTTAGCAGAGTTTTGATTGTTACTGTTGCCCAGGTAGGGAGTGCTTGCCATGTTTATGAAGACAAGCCAGCAATAGCTCTCTGGAATTTCTGTCCTCCCATCCAATTTGAGCAACAACTCAGACAATATTATCCTCATGGTTCTGCACTGATTATAGCTGCCCTCAAACAGACCAACTCAGAGTTGCAACCGATTGTGTTGGATTAGACAATCAGCACATACAATTTACGTTGATTTTTCATTATATTATCAACCATTTATTATATCCAAACACCTCTTGTCTGAGGGTCCTGTCATTTTCTCTCTGTGATCCTCCAGTTCCCTTCAGTCAGGAAATCAGTTTTTTGTCTTTCTGTTCTTTCTCCCTTTATCTACTTTTATCTATGTCTGTTATAGCTCTCTGCCTCTTTCTGGTCTTCTTTCTCCATTGGTCTGTCTCTCTTCATCCGTGATTCCGGAACTCATGATGCTCGATATGTTTTTAAAAAATGGAAAAATTGTTGTATTTTGGGTATCCATGTTGTCTTCATGTCTCTGCACAATGGTGCCGGTTTCTATGATGTCAAATTTCTGTTTACCTGCTATTTCATCTGGAAGTGGACTGAGGCTGGTAAATAGGGTGGCAGTCTATGCTAGGTGTTCATAGGGGTGTGACCATATACTGAGTCACAGCAAACTAAACACACACGGCAGGCAGGTGGAAAATGTGTGCACCCCAGTGCCTTTAACCTCAGCAAACAGTGAAGGGACCTCACTCAAGGTCACTAGACCACCAGTAGACTGTTACTTAGCTCCACTAAATTAAAGAAATAAAAAGTCAAACAAGGTTAAACAAAACAAGGATCCCAGTTGGTTTCACACTTTCAGTCATGACAGAGACAGAGGACAGGGGCCAAAAGAGTGAACAAAGGCTAACAGGTGCCTTGTCTGGCCCTAATTAGGGAATTGGTTGGGTGAGGAGTCAGGTCTGGGGGTGCGTTCACTAACACTACACCTGATACTCCACTAACTTGCACTAGGGGAGCATTCACCATCACACTAACATTTTATTTATTTATAACCTTTATTTAACCAGGATATGTCTCATTGAGATTAAAAATCTCTTTTTCAAGAGAGTCCTGGCCAAGATAGGCAGCAGCATAGTTACAGACAAAAAACAGTCACAATCACAATCACAACATTAATTAAAACATTTACAGACACAGCAGTCTGCTTCAATGTCTTTAAGAGTTGCTTTAAGTCTGTTCAGAGAGACCAGCTCTCTGAGTTTCAACTCATTTTGCAACTAGTTCTAAGCAGCCGGAGCAGCGTAACTAAAAGCCCTTTTCCCCAGTTCAGTACGGACTTTTGGGACAGTTAAAAGAAACAAGTCCTCGGAGCAAAGCCGATATGGTCCACTACATTTCCGACTAATGTAGATCCTTAAGTATGGAGGAAGAGCACCAAGAATAGCTTTATAAATAAGGATGTGCCAGTGTTTCAGTCTACGGTTGGTCCAGGAAGACCATCCAACACGAGCATATAGGGTGCAGTGGTGCGTCAGGGTATTGAGGTTTGTTATAAATCTCAATGCCCCGTGGTAGACGGTATCCGGAGAGCTGAGGCACTGAGACGATGCATTCATATAAACAACATCTCCATAGTCCAGCACTGACAGAAACGTTGCAGAGACTAATCTCTTTCTGGCCTCGAAAGAAAAACAGGACTTGTTTCTAAAGTAAAAACCTAATTTTATTCTTAATTTTTTCAAAAGTTCTAAAATGTGAGGTTTAAAAGAAAGATAATTGTTAATGATAATACCAAAATATCTGAACTGAGACACATTCAATCTGGGAACCCTGTAAAGTGGTGATAACATGAACTTCATGCAAGGAAAGCGTTGGGCAATTTTACACTGTATTATAGACAGAGAATATATCTACTTTCAAAAGCACAGGATTAAAATCATATTGCTCAATGTAATGAATGGAATAATAATTTTCTCTTAAAGAGCTATTAAGTACTTTTAGAGTACAGGGAATTGTAAATGAACTAAAAGGAATTAACATGCACATTTAAAGAGTTTACTTCCCCAAACAGAAGAAGAAGACATAAAAGAAGAGAGAAGAGTAAATCATGCCTATACAGGACTGTCTCAGAAAATTAGAATATTGTGATAAAGTTCTTTATTTTCTGTAATGCAATTAAAAAAACAAAAATGTCATACATTCTGGATTCATTACAAATCAACTGAAATATTGCAAGCCTTTTATTATTTTAATATTGCTGATTATGGCATACAGCTTAAGAAAACTCAAATATCCTATCTCTAAATATTAGAATATCATGAAAAAGTATACTAGTAGGGTGTTCAACGAATCACTTGAATCGTCTAATTAACTCGAAACACCTGCAAGGGTTTCCTGAGCCTTGAAAAACACTCAGCTTGGTTCAGTAAACTAAATCACAAGTATGGGGAAGACTGCTGATCTGACTGCTGTCCTGAGGACCATCATTGACACCCTCCATCAGGAGGGTAAGACACAAAAAGAAATTTCTCAAAGAGCAAGCTGTTCACAGAGTGCAGTTTCAAAGCACATCCACAAAAAGTCTGTTGGAAGGGGGAAATGTGGCAGGAAACGCTGCACAACCAAGAGAGATGACCGCAGCCTTAACAGCATTGTGAAGAAGAGTCGCTTCCAGAATTTGGGGGAGCTTCAAAGACAGTGGACTGAAGCTGGAGTCCAGGTATCAAAAGCCACTGTTCACAGACGTGTCCGGGAAATGGGCTACAATAGCCGTATTCCCATGGTCAAGCCACTTCTGAACTCAAGACAACGGAAGAAGCGTCTGACTTGGGCTATGGAAAAGAAGCACTGGACAGTTGCAGAGTGGTCCAAAGTCCTCTTTTCAGACAAAAGCAAGTTTTGTATTTCATTTGGAAGTCAAGGCGCCAGAGTCTGGAGAAAGGCTGGAGAGGAGCAAAATCCAAGTTGCTTGAAATCCAGTGTGAAGTTCCCACAGTCAGCGATGGTTTGGGGAGCCATGTCAGCTGCTGGTGTTGGTCCACTGTGTTTCATCAAGCCCAGAGTAAATGCAGCTGTGTACCAAGAGATTTTAGAGCACTACATGCTTCCGTCTGCTGAAAAGCTCTATGGAGATGAGGAATTCATTTTCCAGCATGATCTGGCACCTGCCCACAGTGCCAAAACCACCAGTAACTGGTGTACTGACCATGGCATTACTGTCCTCGATTGGCCTGCCAATTCCCCTGACCTGAACCCCATAGAGAATATGTGGGGTATTGTGAAGAAGAAGCTGAAAGACACCAGACCCAACAATGCTAATGAGCTAAAGGCCGCTATTGAAGCATCCTGGGCATCCATAACACCTCAGCAATGCCACAGGCTGATTGCCTCCATGCCACGCCGCATTGATGCAGTAATCCGTGCAAAAGGATTCCCAACCAAGTACTGAGTGCATTAATGGACATTTTCAAATGTTTGATTTTGTTTCGCTGTTATAAATCTTTTTTTTTACTTGGTCTGAGGAACTATTCTAATTTTTTGAGATAGGATTTTTGAGTTTTCTTAAGCTGTAAGCCATAATCAGCAATATTAAAATAATAAAAGGCTTGCAATATTTCAGTTGATTTGTAATGAATCCAGAATGCATGACATTTTTGTTTTTTTAATTGCATTACAGAAAATAAAGAACTTTATCACAATATTCTAATTTTCTGAGACAGTCCTGTATGTGTTCTGACTCAGCAGGGATAACATGAGAAAAGTAAAATAAATATTTTAAAGCTACAGAGAATGTGTAAGAGCCTTACTGCATCCAATCATATTTTTAGATTTTGATTTGTCACCTGCCACCTGAATTTTGTGTTTTCCTTTGCATAAATGAAAACATTTCCACCATATTCATGCAGAAATTCCCCCCTTAATGTTAAAACCAAATCTACATCCTTGCTCCCAGGTGTCTCACTTCAGTGGTCGAATTACAAGTCAGACATGTACGCATATCTGATCCTGTAAACGTATCACACAGCAGCTTTGAAACCACGTCAAGCTTTTACTTATCAGCTTCAGTTTGAGGAACTATGTTGTGAAAAGATGTTATGTGATCAGAGTCTTTGCGGCTTATATTCATATGTCTTTTACTGCAGTTGAAGTCGTGACTAAGTGACCCTACAGAGTGTTTCTGACAGTAATGGTATCAGATACATCCAAGCTGTTTAAGGTACAGGCACAACTGTTATCCCCTGTGCTATTTTCTATACACAATTACAATAATCAATACCAGAATTCAATCTGCCAATCTGTAAGTGTGCTGATGATGTACCACTATCAGGTTTACTACAAAAATGGAGAAATAGAATATTTAAATCATATTGATATGTACATTAGATACTGTGAGGACAGTAATGCCATCATGTTCTCTTCAGGGAGCATGGAGTCTATGTCATGATTGTAAGCTTTACAACTAATATTGTCTATGTATTTCTATGAAATCAGTGTAAGGTCTGTATCTCTAACGGAAACTGAACTTTTACAATGTTAGATAAGATATTTTAGTACTGATTTCCAGAAGTTTTATTGAGTGTTATTTCTTGTAATTTTTAACCTTGTGGCAAGAAGACAGACTGATGAGAACTGTAACTAGCTAAGATACAGCAAGACCACTGATAAAAATAACTGTACTGTACTGGTACAAAATATTTATGGCATTACCACTAGCAAGGCTAGTCCTAGCATGATCACTAGAAATATATTAAAATATATGATATTGTAATTCATTGTTATTGTTAAAGGGCCTATGAAATGTTAAACATGAATTTCTACTGATGATAGTAAATGCTATTTGTGGTGTAAAATGATGTGTTATTTATGACACAATGATTGCAGTATTTAATAAATCATGATTTAGTATGTCGACCACCGATGTTTACATTGCCGCTACCGGAAACACCCGACGCCGTGTTCTGACGTCACAAGTAGAAAACAGTCCACCAGTATACACAGACAGCACAGCAGAAGCAGCAGACAGCACGGCTGCACGGCAGACGTGGCGATGTCGGACTCTGGCTCGGATATTTCGAAAGAATCGAGTGACAGTGAGTCGTCAATATACTCGTTGCACCTTCAAGAAGAGGAGTTTATTGAAGAGGATGCCGGTGTCGTGGATTTAGATCATGGGGGCGAGTTTCATGTGGTAAAAAACAGAGCAGCTCGAGACAGAGTATTCAAGATGGAGACACAGACGGGAGCGGTCATGCGGATGATGGTGACGGTGATCCTGGATTTGGCGGAGATCCTGTGAGACAACAGAACACAGATAGGTATATACATTTGACTATAGTTCATAGAACTTCTCAATATATAGTAAATACATCATAATAAAACGTAACATTATCCTCGATCGTAAATAGATCGCAAGCTATCGATAGCTATCGAGTCGATAGCTTGATTTTCTTTAATTGTTATGAACCCGACTAGTTGTCCGCAAATTGCTCGATCCCTAAATATTCAATTATTTCTCTACTTGGACACATCGACATCTGTAAAGCTTGATAACTTGATTCTTTCTCAAAGTTTCTGCGGTTGAGGTTCTATCGTTACGTCTGATGTCAAACGTCATTTATTACGAGGCTGTATATAAAGCATTAGCTATTAGCTAACAAACAGACCGGAGGACAGCGTTGTTTTATAAAGTATAGTCTGTATACTGAGGTGAGACGGTCTATATATATATATATATATATATATAAACGTCACTCTAGCCTATAGTAGCCGGAACACTTACCCGATGTTCATGGAAGTTACGATGTCGTAACTTTACGAGACTTACGTGAAACGGGTAACATGTTGCTACTAGATAGATCCAACCTCTGTACGACCATAACAGGCTTATGAGCTGCTTATGAGCCTGTCGTCAAACACAGGCATATAAATAGTATGAATATTCTGGATATTGCATATTGTGTACATGTCCTTACCACTCTTCTTTTGTACATGTAGGTGTACATGTGAAAACTGTACAATTATGGAAGAAATTGAAGAGTTGCTGCCAAGAAAAGGATGTCATGGAGGAATTCAATGAATATGAGGGACATGGTACAAACATAACCTGCATAACAGATCACCCAGGATTCAAATCAAAGTGTCTGGATGTTTGGGTGTTGCAGACAGCCAACCAAAGGTATTCGAAGAGGGACAGATAACAAGCAGGTGATCAGTCACATAATGAATAAGTTACTTGTGTGCACAAATGTGTAGAGCTCAGAAACTTTGATGTATTTTTGGGAAGTCGAATGGTCACTCTGGCAAAGTTACAGAATACATAGATAAATAAGCAAATAAGGTTGAAGTGATTACCATTGACATGTATTATCTTGTATGTTACAGAATGTATCGCTATGTGGCATACCGCCGGTGAGATTCTGCTGGGGAATACTTGGTAAAAACCACAGAATGCCATCATGTGCCATTCAAAAGATCTGTGCTACGTTTCCATCTGACAACTACACGTCGTTCAAGTATCAGCACTTTATTAGAGTCAATAACAAAACACAATGTCAGTTCAGTGATTGAATCTGCTTCTATACAGCACAACAGCATCCCTCTTGTTTGGTTCTTCCACCGACTGCTGAGTGGATCTGGGACTTCGAAAGGTTCCTCATCAACATTGTCTTGGCACAAAGCATTCGGTCAAGAGTTCAGTAACATACTCTGAAAAAAATATGTTTTTATAATCAAGCATTATATATAATATGTATGTATGTATCTATGTATGTATGTGTGTATATACATATATATATATATATATATATATTATGATGCTGACCTTTGGAACAACCAACTTGGATTGGAACTTGCAGTCCAGCTGACCTGACACGTGGTCGCGCCTGCATGGACTTGTGGTGTGTCCGTGGAGGGGGATCCGTCTGCACAGCAATTTCTTTCTGACATGTTTGAAATTTACAAAACACAACTTTACTAATAAATCTTTCAAACCAGCTTGAAATTGTATTGCATGTTTATACATGTCTGTGTAAAAAAAAAATATAATAACATTCATAATAAAAGATGTGGTTGAATTGATTGAGAGAGCAATGATATCAAATGAAATAAATATATGAATTATGTACATGCATGTGGTGATTGTACTTTTAACATGTCATGTGCAGGTCTACTGGTACTACAACTGTAATGTACAGATGACGTACAGTCTGTATACTCCCCAGTCTGGATGTCCAATAGATGGTCACTAATCATACAGGTATCCTCAGTTCTGTCAGTGGCTTCATTCACCAATGTTTCAATACCTATGTAATAATAGGGTGATAGTTAAAAGTTAAATAGACTCACGCTTTTACTCAAACTACAGAATAAAATTGGGAAGCCTGTTATAAACATTGAATCTATACTTAATTAAGCTAATGAAGTGTAATTAGCTAAAGTTATTAATACTACAAACAATAACACACAGATATTGGCCAGGGCCTGGTGTAGACAGATAGATACTTTATTCATCCCGAAGGAAATTTAGGAAACATTTACATTACAGTTTACATTTGTATGTAAACTTGTTACATACAGTAGGCCTAGACCGATTATGGCTTTATGCTTGAAACAATAAATACAGTAAACATGTAGCTTGGCTTACCTCTGCTCTCACCCTTTTGGCGAATGCATTTCATCGTCTCTTTGGTGAAGGACTCTGCACCGGCAGACGTGTTTGAATCGGCATGCTGGCTTGTGCTGGCTGGGGTATCGGCAGTATTGTAGGCACAGCATCTGCGTTCAGTTTTAAATTATTTTTGAATCTCATTTCCTTGGTGAGCATAGTTTGTTCGAAACACGATCTCTCAAAGTGCTGCCCACAAATCGTCGGTTTCATCAACGCACTTCTCTTGTCCATAAACGCAAATTTTAACATCTTTTGGCCACAGAAAGCTAGATTTGGAGACGGCCCCACATCCCCATACAACACATCGCTTCACAATTATCCTTGACGATTGATTGTTGTCCGTTCTTTCTCGTAATAATTGACAGTAGTCTTTGCTGAACGCTTCAACGCAGACGAACTCTGGCGGCGGTTGTATTCTACTTGCGGCGGCTGTATTCTACTTGTGACGTCATCGCAAGTACCGGGTGATCACACACTATGTGATGATAAAAGTTCATTCTTCACCCTGGAAAATTATTAAAAGGTCCTAAAAGGTGACTATAATTTTCTCGGAGCTAGACTCAGCCCAAGTGTCATCATGTGACCTAAGTATGGAATATCTGTCATGTGGTTGTATATGGAGAAAGACGGTAACTCCAGTCTCTATTCAAAGATGGTCTCTTGAAATTTCTCTGGCCGTCCACTGACTCCTGCTCGATGACCTCTGACCTCTTCCCAGTGGATGCTGTGAGAAGCTTTGCTCTGGTGTTCATAAACAGCTGGTGTTGTCTGTTTCTGTTCTAGGGTCCTCACTGCTTCACTGATGGCATGTCAATCATATTTCAGAAGTCTTTGATTGAATGCAGGTAAACAGGCGGAACACATATTCCTATCGTCTGACGGTGATTTAGCTTTTCATCATCTTGGAATGAATGTTTGTATTGTATACTTGTTACTTGTGAAACAATCTGGTCATAGATATCGTCTCTCAACTCCATACTTGCGTCTCAAATTGCAAATCAGACTGTTAACAATGAGCAGCACATGGAAAAGGAAGTCTGGGTGCAGATATCCACTGGCTACACTGGAACCCCAGAAATATTTCACCCACAAGCTCATCGACGCCCAACCAAGAGAAGATGGGTTCTGAGATTGGATTTTGGCTCATAAGGGAGTCCCACTGAGATACTTGATGGTGTTTTCAGCCAGAGGCCTGTACCATGAAGACAGTTCAACACAGCCAGGATATATTTGTGTTATCTGGCTTCACTAACCCTAACAACCAACATCCTGCTCCTACGATGGTGGTTATCACCTCAATAAGTGAATCAAGAGTCTCTCAGTCTGACTGTGAGCGCGTTCACATCAAAGGGCTTTGCAGCATATGACCAATCATAAACAGGGACACGTGTGCTGTCAGCATAAAGTCATATTTTACAAATATTTATAATATTAGACAAATACGAAGAAGTTAAAGACATAATCCAGATTAAAGTAACAGTTTAAACTGCCACATGCAGAAAACAATCTCCGACTGTGTGAATGTGTAAATTAGTAGACTGAATATCACTTGCCCTATTTAAAGCATGATAGATCTCACCATAGTTACATGTTTGTATTCCATAAAAGGAAGGTGTTGTGTTGAATGTAATCTAATATAATATAAAATACTCTTACGTGTATCATAATACTTCAGTCTTATTCTTTCAGATGCTATCCCAGCGGTGTAAAACTGTCACGGACGTCAGGACTCAGAGATGGAATTGACAATAGTTTATTAGGCTCAGCCAGCGAGCAGATGGAAACACCATACAGACAGGGGAGGGGTGAACACAAGGATCAGGAACTCAGGAATACTCAGGCTCTAAGCACTGGAAAATAAGGAGACTGGCGTAAAAGCACAGTGAACTAAAAAGTACAAAACAGGGAGCGTCAAAACAAGGTACACGAGTCGAACTCGGAACAAACGAGAACCAACGGAGCAAACAGAAAACGGTATGATACCGGGATCAGGCAGACAGACGGGCAAAAAGGCAGAAGGCAGGAAAATCGCGTTGCAGAATCTGGGGAGGAAGTCCATGGGGTTTAGTCCACTTTGTACGAGGCCAGATGCGGAGTGAAGGGAGTGAGGAGACTTTATGCTGTGAACACAGGTGCAGGCAATCAGTATTCCGGTGATTGTGGATGCAGTGCAGGTGAGTGAGTGGAGACAGAGGGGGGCGTGGCAGGTGCGAGTTCAGGCACAGACGTGACAAAAACGGACTGGGGAGAATTTTTTATATAAAAACACAATTCAAAGCTACACTGCATACATTGCAAGCTGTAAAGGCCCTGTCATGCATATCCGTATGGCAGAAATGTATGCTGGCGTATATGAAAATTTGTCAGAGTCCAAATACGTCCAACTTTTCATCGGTTCGGATCGGAAAGTGAACGTATACAGATACGCATGTCTAACCTATTGATAGCGTGTCTAACCTATTGATAGCGTATCACTTACTTATACAAAATGTATCAGACGGATACCCAACGAATGCATAACGTATACAAAAATATGGTGTATACAAAATATCGGCAATACGCTGGTGTACGTTGATATAAGGTAAGGCATAAGTAGTATTCGTTAAGAGCACGGTGTGTTACGCTGGGGTACGTTGTTGAACGCTGAGGCCGTGAAAATGTTTTGAGTGTGTTCAAAATGATCGGACGTACCCAACGTGTGCTTCATAAATTATGCAGACGTTACACATAAGTTACGTTAGACATACGTGAATATGGAATACGTACGTGAATACTTACCTACGTAAATACCTACGTGAATACAGTACGTGAATACGTTAGAGGTACGTTAGATATAGGCTACGTCGGCTGACGGTGAACCCTACAGCCCACTTATTTATAATGAGTGGATAACCTATTCGTAACCTATGTTAAACTTATCCCTGATGACGGAGTAACTTATTAAACATATTTCTACAGTACAGCTAGCGTTCAGCTAGCGTTTTGGGAGCTTATTGGGGTTTGAATATAGTATATAGGGTCCCTGTGAGTAGCTCATTCTCATTTCTTCACAGCATGTCTTGATGAACACATCAACCCATCATCAACCCAACACCAGCATGGAGGATGCTGAGAGGCTGCAACAAGAGTACATTCTAGCCGTTCTCCAGCATCAGCATGACGTGAACCAAATGGCACTTTTCCAGCTCCGTTGGCCAGACGCTCTGATAAGTTTTACATAAGTAAATGATACGCTATTAGACATACGTATAATAATTTGTTATGTATTCGTTATCTATACGTCAGCTACAACACCGCTGTGGAAAAGTTGGACGTAAAGTTGAGCACATTTTCATATATGCCGGCATACGTTTCTGCCATACGGAACTGTGTGGCATGGAAACACACAAGAAACTGACTAAAATATTGTCATACACGCCATAAGAATACATCTAAAAACATTAATTTACAGAATACACACATGTAGTCAGATACATGCCCTGTATGGGGCCGTGATATTAACAAGCTGTTCATTTACACATTCCCAGTCGGAGATTGTTTGCAGGTCTTCTTCCTGCATTTGTCAGTTTAAACATTTGTCAGTTTAAACTGTTGCAAAAAAATATTATGTATATATATATATATATATATATATATATATATATATATATAAAAGTAGAGGAGAGTGCACTACAAAGTGCAGAAATGTAAAAAATACAATTATTATAAATACATTATTATAAATGGAGTGATGTCGACCCCAACGTTCAGAAACTCTTATATATAATATATATTATATATTTATAATATATATTTATATTTATATATCATCTCTTATCTGGAACATAACCTGCTTCTCAGCAGGTTAGGTGTGCATCTACCCGGTAAGAAGTGAACCACCGTCAGGACAGAAACCAGCAGGTGAACCTTACTAACCTCAGATCCTGCTTGGTAGTACAGGCCTCAGGTCTTAAAGTTAGAGTTAGTAGTTAGTTAGAGTTTTAATTTAGACATTGGTCTGTGTGAGTATGTTTCCTGTACTTTGGGCTCTTTATGCCCCTCAGTCTGCACATGAACACAGGAAGGAAACAGCTTACCATCTTCTTCCTGTTCACACATAAACTCGATGTGCGGGTTGATGTTAATGTCAAAGCTGGAGAAGTGCAGTGTGGTTGCATTGCCGTCCATGTATTGGTGCCAGATGTCAGATGGACATTCTGTTAAAAATATCTCTAAATAGATCACTCACTCTATTTACAGTAACCTCAAAGGAAAATCCTGTGGGATTCATTATCAAACTGTATTTCAAATGACCTTACCTCTTACCAACAACTTAACTCAATTTAATCTTAACCATCTTTTATATTCACGGTGAACTCAGATTAAAAAATTAGTTAAAAAAAGGGTATCTAATGTTGAATCGCAGGACCTACAACAGAAACAACTACAACACAAATAAAGCCTAATCCAGGCGCAGTGCAAAACAGGACACATGGGTCTCTATTTTTCTGTAAAGAGCAGAAACACATGGGCCAAGGTTTCACTTCTGGAATTTTTTATCGTCAGATATATGCTATATATCAGGGGTTCTCAATTATTTCTCTGTGGAAGTAAAAGGCCAGTGCGACAGCAGGAACCATGCCAAACTGGAAGAGCTGAAAGGAAGAGTGCGTTTGGATAAAGTTAACATTGTGTGTTTATAGACTTTTATTTTTATTTTGCTGAGCGATAAAGTGCTGCTTGAAAAAAAAAAGCACCACCCCCCTCACTGCTCGAAAGCATTAATGTTATTCCAAGGATACTCCATGAATAAAACTGATCTGAATTAATTTAAATCACTAATGCTCTGGAAGTCAAGCTGCACTTAATAGCAGTAGCAGCAGAGCTAACATCTGCATCAGTGCTGCTGATTCAGGCTGTGTGCGTTTAAAAAACGCGAATATTTTCGTCTGAGTTTCTGAACGTTGGGGTCGACGTCGCTCCATTTATAATTAAATGTTGGATGTTTGACTTTTCTGCACTTTGTAGTTCTCTCCTCTCCTCCGCTCCGTCTCTGACTGGAGGTGTTCGCGAAACGGAGAGAATGTGAATGCGCAAAGCAACGCAGTAAACACGGAAACGTGCACATAAATTAGATAAATAACATAAGCGTTTAGTTTATTTAATAAAAGAGCATCTGTTCAATGTGAAAAGTGACTTGGCGCTATATATTTATATGTATATATATATACATATAAATATATATATATATATATATATTTATATATATATTTATATATATAAGTGCGCTCAGTACTCTTCTCTGAGGAGCACCCACTCATTAATTATTCAGAAGGAAAGAGTTCTTAAAAGCTTCCTGCCTCATTCTGCTGGCCCCCACCAACATGTCACATACTAGCACACGGTTATTCACATCTCTTCATTAACAACTTTAATAACACATCAAAGCTTCATAAACACATAAACCACTGGTTGTTACCAACTAATACAGTGTGTAGGTGGAAAAACATGCATTACATTACCAGATTAACACACATATTCAAAATTCTCCTGATTTTTATATACAGGCTATATATATGATGTCAGAAAATTGGATATAAATAAGAATGCAATGAAGCAGCTTCACACACACACAAGTATATTTATATCATAAAAAATAGGTTTTAATGATTTTTTCCGTCATAGCAAGGTGGTGATCTGCAGAATAAGTAAGTTAATCTTATAAACTGTTGGTTGCCATGACAGTAAACATGGAATTAATAGTTCAACCTGAATCCATCTGATGCAAGGGAGGGTATTATCAAGACGTTAGAATGGAGTTGACTTAAGTCTCACATCTTTCTTTGGTTCCCTCTATCATCCTAATCACCTCACTGCTCACATGTCTACATCGGCCAGTGTGTCTTTAAAGGTGGAAATATGAAATCATGTAGCCTTCTGCCTGTGTTTCAATGCCTTGACACATCTACTTTCTATCTTCAAATTTCTTGTCAGTGGCAATAAAGGAAAAATAAAGAAAACCTGTGGGATATAGTCAAGTGTTTGGTCTGCAGCTGATCAGCCCGCAGGGAATAAAGACCATTTGTCACGGTTCAGGACAGGGAGGACCCAAATGCAGAAAACATAAATGCATAAATACAAAGTAACAAATAAAACTGAAAACACAAACCAACCAGGGGCAGACACGACGAAGCACGGCAGGTAACAACCACATAACATGAATGACGATCCAACAAGGCACACTGGGGCAGACAGGGATATATCAATCAATCAATCAAAAAACTTTATTGTCATTTCGAACTAACATATATACACTCTATAAGATATATACATTTAACAGTTCTTAGAGTGGAGTTCACATCACATTGCTCAGGAGAAAAAGTTATTTTTGGTTCAACAGTCTGACAGTTTGGGGAAAGAAACTGTTGCAGAATCTGGTAGTTCTGCTCCTTATGCTGCGGAACCTCTTGCCAGAGGGCAGCAGGGAAAACAGGCTGTGGTGGGGATGAGTGGGGTCTTTTATAATGTTCTGGGCTCTGGTGAGGCAGCGTTTATTTGCAGTGTCTCTGATGGAAGGAAGAGACGTCCCGATGATCCTCTCCGCTGTCCTCACTGCAGAGACTTCCAGTCTGAGATGTTGCAGTTTCCAGACCAGGTAGAGATGCAACTGGTCAGTATGCTCTCTATGGTGCCTCTGTAGAAGGTGGTGAGGATGGGAGGGGGGAGCTGTGCTCTTTTCAACCTGCGCAGAAAGTGCAGGCGCTGCTGTGCCTTTTTCACCAGTGAGGAGGTGTGAAGGGACCAGGTCAGACTATTTGTGAGTTGCACCCCCAAGAATTTTGTGCCGTCTGTAGTCTTCACTGCTGTGCCGTTGAGGAGGAGTGGTGTGTGACAGTGCTGTTTGCTTACCAGATGCTGGGGGATGATTGTGTTGAATGCCGAGCTGAAATCCAGGAACAGCATTCGCACATGGGTGTTCTTCTCCTCCAGGTGGGCCAGGCTCAGGTGGAGTGCAGAGGAGATGGCGTCCTCTGTGGAGCGGTTTGGGCGGTAAGCAAACTGGAACTGGTCGAGATTGGGATGAAGTATGGAGATGATATGCTCCTTGACCAGCCTCTCAAAGCACTTCATCATGATGGGGGTGAGTGCTACCAGCCGGTAATCATTCAGACAAGTGATTGGGGATTTTTTAGGCACTGGAACAATAGCTGCTGACTTGAAACATGATGGAACAATAGCCTGGTACAGCAAGGTGTTGAAGATGTCCGTGAGGACATGGGCCAGCTGGTCGGCACAGTCCCTGAGCAGCCGTCCTGGAATACTGTCCGGGCCCGCCGCCTTCCGGAGGTTAACTTTCTTCATCGTCCTCCGGACATCAGCTGTGTCGTGGATCAGGATCAGGATATATACAAAGACACCAAAGAGGGAACAAGACACAGCTGGGGGAGAAAGGAAAAGACACGGCAGGGTAAATGGACACAGGAGGAACAAATTAACAATCATAAAGGGAGAGAAAACACACAGACAGGAAGTACAACTAGACATGACACAAGGGGGAGTGAACATTTCAAAATAAAACAGGAAACCAGAGTACAACCAGATTGTGACACCAATCATGAGCAGGATCAAGAGAAGGGGGATAGACGTTAACATATACCCACGGATCGGTCATCAAACAGATTGCAATCCGGGGGGGTGAGATCCAGCTCGTACTCCATGGCAAGCGAATTACAACTGTTATATTGATAACACGAGTAATGTGTTGCATTGTGTTGGTCTGAAACTACAAACGAAACAGACGTAAAAAAAAAACAAAAACAAACGGGAGAGAAGAGGGTTAAATGCACAAGTACAGAATTTGGGTACATTTGTTACTTCCACCACTCAGTCCAAACTTTGTGCTACAAGCTTTAAACACCAAATTATTGCCATTTTCACTTTTTAAAGTAACAATTAGTTTAGTACATTTACAGAGATAATTAATTATTTTTCAAATGTAAAATGTTTATTTTATTTTATTTATTTGAAAGATCAAATAACAATTAAAAACAATTAAAGGAAAAGTGTTTATGTGTGCCTTGATATTCTTGTGACTAATGTTGGGTCTTCATCAGCATTTTATGAAATCTGAATCTAGTTTTACATACCTTATTGAATTTATTCATCTTCAGATTTCAAAAGTTAAAAATAACTAAAAGTGTTTGTTGATTGAGAATGCAGAAACACTACAGTGTAGCATAATGACTGAGCACAACCCATACATAAAACCTGAAAATAGCAAAATAAATAATCGGTTAGTAAACATGTATCCGACACATTCATTAATTCTAGATGGAATAAATAAATAAAAAGTTACTTAAATATATAGTCTAGAATATTTTACACAACTTTATTCTGTGCAACATTTTAATAAGAGTTTTTTTCTTCTTTCTTTTTTTCCCCAAGAACTGCACAACAGAGCAACATTTAAAAGCAACATGTCATGTGCACAGGTTGCAGAGTTTACCATAAGGACACAGACAGCAGCTGCACGGCTCAGCCCACAGTGGCTTCCATAGTGGTAATTACACAGACTATAACACAGTATCGTGTAGCCAGGGGTGGATGGAGGTATACAAGGAGGAGGGGGATGGGACAAAAACAGGCAGGGAAGGAGCGCTGAGGGAGGGAACAGAGTAAGTGAGAGGAGGAGGACGGGTTCTGATGTAACACAGTGTGTGCGCAGGGGGTGGGGCTTCTGTAAAGAGGGAGGCCGAAGGGGATGGAGAGGATTGTCAGCATCACAGTTAATCTACCTATCAGAAGTGCAGCAGGCAGAGCTGTACTCTCTTTCTATCCATCTTCCTTTTCTTCCTTTCTCCTCCTCTTCTCAACTCTCCTCACTTCTCTTCATCGGTAATGTCTCTCAGCCTCTCCTCACTCTGGCTCTGTCACCCTCCCCTTGGCTCTCTCTGTCACTTGCTGTGGTAGTATCGGTGTTGGGACATCACCCAGTCTCTCCCCTCATCTCTCTGGATGGTGGACATGAAATCCAGCAGGACTCCCAACAAGTCAGCAGAGGCTGTATGTCGGCCCAACAACGTGAGTGTGAGATCTCTACTGTGCGTGTGTGTATGTGTGCATGTGCGTGTGTGTCTGTGTTTGTGTGTGTGAGGGAGGGAGAGGGCTGTGTGTTTGGCACACAGTGGTCAACACAATGCCCATGTTTTATACTGCACACTCTTACATAACCTCAGAATAAACCAGATTCTTAACAAAAACATTTTTTTTAATAGAAATATATTCCTGTTTTATATTCTCAGGCTCAAAGGGAGAGTCTGTAACTACCTCTCTGTGAGTCCAGTGCAGTGATACTGTAGGTGCAGGACATGTTGAGCCTTGCTTAGAACAAAGACTGGAAGAAGAAGTCTGGAAACTGGAGATTGATAGTATTAGTCATTTCTTCTACATTTGTCATTTAGAAGATGCTCTTACAGTGACTTACAGTGAATTAACTCCAGGGACAGAAGCTCAGGGTGAAGTACCTTGCTAACGGGCACAATGGGAATCAGCCCTGGTATTGAACTCTCTACCCTCCGGTGTCTTTCAGCAAATGTCCTAAAACCCCATCTGTTTATGTTCACATGACAAAGTCTGAGCACCCATATTTGTTATGAGTGGAACAAAGCAATAAGTCGGGTGAGGTTTGGGTGGATAGCTGAGCCAACAAAACAGACCACTGATAATTTCCCACTTCCTGTTGTTTTTGTTTTAAGCATGACAACCATATGGTTATTATTGTAACCATAATGATAAAGCTCACCTAACCTTAACAGAGCGGTCATTTTATCCCAAACCATGGTCTAAGAAACCCCAAACTTCCCTTCTCCGAGCCACATCCGCCAGCTCCTGGGGGATCCCGAGGCGTTCCCAGGCCAGTGAGGAGATATAATATCTCTGAGTCCTGGGTCTTCCCAGGGGTCTCTTCCCAGCTGGACGTGCCTGGAACACCTCCCTAGGGAGGCTGCCAGGTGGCATCCTTACTAGATGCCCGAACCACCTCAACTGGCGCCAGCCACCCGTCTGAGACGCCAGCCACCTGTCTGACGCCAGCCACCCGTCTGAGAAGACGCCAGCCACCCGTCTGAGAAAACCCATTTTGGCCGCTTGTACCTGTGATCTCGTTCTTTCGGTCATGACCCAGCCTTCATGACCAACGGTGCGGTAAAGCGACTGCAGTACCGCCCCCCACTGCTCCAATTCTCCGGCCAATCTCTCGCTCCATCATCCCCTCACTCGCGAACAAGACTCCAAGGTACTTGAACTCCTTCACTTGGGGTAAGGGTTTATTCCCTACCTGGAGTAGGCAATCCACCGGTTTCCTGCTGAGAGCCATGGCCTCAGAGTTTGAGGTGCTGATCCTCACCGCTTCACACTCAGCTGCGAACCGAACCAGTGACTGCTTAAGGTCATAGACTGATGACGCCATAAGGACCACATCATCTGCAAAGAGCAATGATGAGATCCTCAGGCCCCGAACTGCAACCCCTCTCCTCCACGACTACGCCTCAATATCCTGTCCATGAAAATCACAAACAGGATTGGTGATAAAGCGGCGGAGGCCAACATTCACTGGGAACGAGTCCGATTTACTGCCGAGTATCCGGACACAACTCTCGCTTTGGGCGTACAGGGATTGGATGGCCCTCAGAAGTGACCCCCTCACCCCATACTCCTCCAGCACCTCCCACAGTATCACCCGGGGGACCCGGTCATACACCTTCTCCAGATCCACAAAACACATGTAGACCGGTTGGGCGTACTCCCAGGCCCCCTCCAGGATCCTTGCAAGAGTGAAGAGTTGGTCCATTGTTCCACGACCAGGACGGAATCCGCATTGTTCCTCAGAGGTTTGACTATCGGACGAACCCTCCTTTCAAGAACCTTGGAGTAGACTTTACCGGGGAGGCTGAGAAGTGTGATACCCCTGTAGTTGGCACACACTCTCTGGTCCCCCTTTTTGAATAGGGGAACCACAACCCCGGTCTGCCACCCCCTAGGCACTGTCCCAGACTTCCACGCAATGTTGACGAGGCGTGTCAACCAAGACAGCCCCTCAACACCCAAAGCCTTCAGTATTTCTGGACGGATCTCATCAACCCCTGCGACTTTGCCACTGTGGAGTTGTTTGACTACCTCAGTGACTTCCAACAGGGAAATTGACGATGATCCCCCATCAGCTTCCAGCTCTGCCTCTACCATAGAGGGCGTGTTAGTGGGATTCAGGAGTTCCTCAAAGTGCTCCTTCCACCACTCGATAAACTTCTCAGTCAAAGTCAGCAGGGCCCCACCCTTGCTGTACACCGCTTGGATGGTTCCCCGCTTCCCCCTCCTGAGGTTCCGGACAGTTTTCCAGAAGCACCTTGGTGCCGACCGAAAGTCCTTCTCCATAGCTTCTCTGAACTTCTCCCACACTTGCCCTGCCGCCCTCTACCACAGCTCCTCACCACATCTTCAGCAATAGAGGTTTTGAACATCGCCCACTCAGGTTCAATGCCCCCAACCTCCACATGGATGTCTGAAAAGCTCCGCCGGAGGTGTGAGTTGAAGATCTCCCGGACAGGGTCTTCCTCCAGACGTTCCCAGTTCACCCGCACTACCCGTTTGGGCTTACCAGGTCTGTCCAGAGTCTTCCCCCACCCCTTGATCCAACTCACCACCAGATGGTGATCAGTTGACAACTCCACCCCTCTCTTCACCCGAGTGTCCAAAACATGCGGCCTCAGATCAGATGATACGATCAGAAAATCGATCATTGACCTTTGGCCTAGGGTGACCCTGAACTCTGCCCTTGGACTCAACGTACAGTAGCTATTGGTTACTGTAGCCTGCAACGCATGACGTTATCAGGTACGGTAGCTGGCAGAGGCAAACACACTTCAACGGCCCAAACATTTTCACTAGGAGAAACGTGCTGCAGCTTCCGACACAATGCAAAGTCAAAAACACATACAGAAATCCTAAACAAATACAACGGAAACGTGCTGCAAATGACAAAATGTGCTGCAGAAAGCCAAAACAAATGCAACAGAAAAATGCTGCAAATACAGAAACGATGCAAAGTAAACAAACAAAGACACACAAACCTTGAAAACAAATGCAAAAGTAAAACAACGCATATCATGCGTATCGTGAGTGAAAGAGAAAATGTGCCCAATAATTGATCCTACTTGTCTAAGCTGACCCCCCTGCATTTGTTAACGGGGTTTGTGTGTTTTTGACTTTGCATCCTTTCTCCTATTTGCAGCGTATTTGCTGTTAATGTATGTTGTTTTGGGTTTCTGCAGAATGTTTTTTTATTTGCAGCATGTTTCTGTTTTTGTTTTGGTACGTCTGTGTTTTTGACTTTGCATTGTTTCTAAAGCTGCAGTTTCTCCTAAAGAAAATGTTTTGGGACGTTGTAGCGCATTTGCCTTTGTACATTCACCGCTGTACTTTTGCTCTCTTTCTTCTTCGCCTTGGCTCTGCACTCCACGCTCTGTGGAGCTCTGTCCATACCATGCTCCTGTTTGGAGCAGGACCAACGAATTGTACTCCACATGTTTTCCTTCTGTCTTTCTTTTTCAACAGCATCCAGCTTTAGTAGTCTTGTGTTCTAGCAGAGCTGTCAGGACATGTTTAATTTAAGCAAACTACAATTACAATTTCCACAGGTTAATCCAAACAATACGACAATAGGACAATTTCATTGATAGCTGTAGAAATAAGAAACTAACCCTGAGCTGTAACTTCTCACTGAGTTCACACAAAATGGTTATTTTGTCATTTCTATATATGTCATGTCATTTGCACCATGAGATATTAAACTGAAATCAAAACGAAGGGTTTGTAAGATCTGAGATAAAAAACACATTTGCTTCTTGCTTCAGGCTTTTTTCAGTTACAAATCACAGTTATTTGTTGCTAATAGTAAAACACAATGCTTAAAGTTGTGCATTTGTCATTGTTATTCTGAACGAACAATCTAAATATTAATAATGTACAGTATATTATTGCCTAAAAGCAAGATTTTACATTTGAGAGAAACACACCTTTACCTGTTTTTCCAAATGTGCCCCTCTTTGAGTGTATTCCTGAGCTTAATTCCCCAGCAAATCCTTGACCCAAACAAAGAAGGTACATTATTTAGGTATCATGTTGGATTGCTGTGTTTGTGTAGTTTAGAGTTAAAATGGGAATGATGCTGTGAATTATAGTTGCTGTTTTGTGCACCAGAGGGAATGCCAGCAGTAAAGAATCATTAGGAAGCTGGTACAATATGATCATTATTTATTTTTACATCTCAAGCACTTGATGGAACTGGATTGTACCTCACAAACTTACTCACATAGAACATAAACTATATACAGTCACTACTGCCATAACGACCTCCTCCACTAGATTTAGTTACCTGGCTGCAGGAATTTGCTCCCATTCAGCCCCTTGCAGTTGGCCTTATAATTCATCCCAAAGATGTTGGATGGGGTTGAGGTCAAATCAAATCAAATTTGTATAGCCCAATATCACAAATTATACATTTGTCTCAGTGTGCTTTACAGACTGTACAGGTTACGACACCCTCTGTCCTTAGACCCTCGCATCGCACAAGGAAAAACTTCCTAAAAGAAACCCCATAATTAAAGGGGGAAAAATGGAAGAAACCTCATGGAGAGCAACTGAGGAGGGATCCCTATCCCAGGACGGACAGACATGCAATAGATGTCGTATGTACAGGATGAACAACATAGTACAAATACAACATTTGACAGAAATGATGTTGTGTTGAAAAAAGAGAAAGTATGGATGAATCCAGGAAAATGTCAAAAAGGCTTCCCGGTGTCCAGCAGGACCAGGGCAGCAGGCGCAGCCAGGATTCCTGATCCTGACGTAAACTTTATCAGTGGCAACCTGCCACATGAGAGACAGAAACTCCGGGGATGATGCCCCTGATGATGAGTTAGTAACATACATTTACATAAATGCATACAGATAGAGAGGGAGAAGAAGAGAGTGAGGGGAGGAGAGAGGAAGAGAAGGAGGAGAGCAGGGAGGTGTCCCCCGGCAGTCTAAGCCTATAGCAGCATAACTAGGGGCTGATCCAGGGCAAACCTGAGCAAGCTCTAACTATAAGCTTTATCAAAAAGGAACGTCTTTAGCCTGCTCTTAAATGTGGAGAGTGTGTCTGCCTCCCGAACACAAACTGGAAGCTGGTTCCACTGGAGAGGAGCTTGATAGATGAAGGCTCTGGCTCCCATTGTACTCTTAGAGACTCTAGGAACCACAAGTAACCCTGCAGTCTGGGAGCATAATGCTCTAGTTGGTTTATAAGGTACTATGAGATATTTAAGATATGCTGAAGCCTGACCATTAATTGCTTTGTAAGTCAGGAGAAGGATTTTTAATTCTATTCTGTATTTTACCGGGAGCCAGTGCAGAGCAGCTAATACAGGAGTAATATGATCCCGTTCAGGTCAGGGCTCTATGAAAGCCAGTCCCTTTCCTCCACACCAAACCTTTTATGGAACTGGCTTTGTGCATGAGGGTATTGTCGTGTTGAAATAGGAAAAGGTTCAACCAAAACTGTTGCATCAAAGCCGGAAGCACATAATTGTTTAAAATATTTTTTTTTGCTATAGCATTAATATTTCCCTTCATTGGAACTAAGGGGCCGAGCTAACACATCAAACAACCACGGACCAAAAGGTTTGTAAAGGGTGTCCAAATACCTTTGACCAAACAGTGTACACCTTAAATATACAAGATGAGAGTGTTTGTTGAGCTGGACTTTGTTTAGGTTTTCCTATACTTCCCATAATATCTAAATAGATTATGGAACATGCTGATGTGTGCATTATGTCCGCCTACATGTGTCTGTGTCCCTGTATTACAGGTCTGTTTTAAAGTTAGTATTATATTACATTACATTACATTTAGCTGATGCTTTTGTCCAAAGCAACTTACAATAAGTCCAAACAATCCTGAGGATACAACCCCGAACATCAAGAATCTTGCAAGTACATTAGCTTCAAATAAGCCAAACCAATGTAAGTGCTACGTACAAAAATAATATTATTTTTTATTATTGGCCAAGGTGCTGTCGAAACAGGTGGGTTTTCTGCTGACCTGATATCAATGGTGAACTTATTCTAACATTTTGGAGCCATGATAGCAAACAGGCGGGTTTTGTTTGAGGGGAATCTGGGTCCTACTCACAGTGAGGGAGCAGCGAGCCGATTGGCTGATGCAAAGCGAAGTGAACGAGCTGGGGAGTATGGTTTGACCATGGCCTAGATGTAGGAAGGGGCTGATCCATTCACAGCACGGTAGGGCAGCACCAGAGTCTTGAAGCAGATTCGGGCCACCACCGGTAGCCATTAAATGCCAAGAATCAGAATCAGAATCAGAAATTCTTTATTAATCCCGTAACAGGAAATTTATTTTACCTTGTTACAGCAAAAGAACAAGAAAGTAAAGTGGCAAGTATACAATAATTAAATAGAATAAAATAGAGTAACAGTAGTATAAGTATAAAGTCGTTGATAAAAAGTTGTTAAAGTAAATATTGCACATGACAGTGATAATTGCAGAAGTTATAAAAGCGAGTAAACTATAACTCTTTTGAAAGCCTTGTTCTTACGCTCTCAAACCCAACATGGAAAACAATAAAGCCAATTTTATTTGTTACTGTGTACCGCCCTCCTGGTCCGTATTCTGAATTTCTATCTGAATTCTGAGAATGTTTATCAAGTTTAGTCCTTAAAACAGATAAAGTAATTATTGTAGGTGACTTTAATATTCATGTGGATGTTGATGGTGACAGCCTTAATAATACATTTATCTCAATATTAGATTCAATTGGGTTCAGTCAGAATGTACATGAACCAACTCACTGTTTAAACCACACTCTAGACCTTGTTCTGGGATATGGTGTTGAAATTGAAAGTTTATCAGTGTGTCCACATAATCCTCTTTTATCAGACCATTTTTTAATAACTTTTGAAGTCCTGTTACTGGACAGTAGGCAAAATATCCTACGCTCGATGTCTATCTGAAAGTGCTGTGACTAAATTTAAGGAAGTGATTCCATCAGCACTTAATTCAATACCAGGACTCAATATCAATATAACGGAGGACTCCAATGCTAACTTTAGTCCCTCCCAAATTCTCGCTGCAGCCTCACTGCGAATAACATTCGACTCTGTCGCTCCTCTAAAGAAGAAGATCATAAAACAGAAAAAGAAAGCTCCATGGCTTCATTTACAAATACGCAAAATAAAACAAAAGTCGAGAAATCTTGAAAGTAAATGGAGTTCCACTAAATTAGGAAGAATCTCGTTTAGTCTGGTTAGATCATCTTAAAACGTATAAGAAGGCTCTCCGTAATGCCAGAGCAGCTTATTACTCTTCTTTAATAGAAGAAAATAAGAACAACCCCAGGTTTCTTTTCAGCACTGTAGCCAGGCTGACAGAGAGCCACAGCTCTACAGAGCCTTCTATTCCTATATCTCTCAGTAGTGACGACTTCATGAGCTTCTTTAACGATAAAATTATAATTAATAGAGACAAAATTAATCTCCTCCTGCCCTCAATTGGTAATGACTTAACTTCAACCTCCGGAATTTCAAAAACATCTGTAACTCCTGAAATATATTTAGACTGTTTTACTCCAATCAACCATAACCAACTAACCATAACCAACTAACAACAATCTCATCGTCTAAGCCACATATGTCAAACTCAAGGCACGCGGGCCGGATCTTTGCCCAATTATCTTTGGCCCGCAGGATAATATCTAATTAATATTAGAACTGGCCCGCCGGTATATTGCACGCACCACTAATACTACAAATCCCACAATACACTGCCACTACGTTGGCGCGTTAATCGAGGGTCCGAAAGCGCAAGCCCTTGCCACTCCCACTCTTTCATCAGCAGCCGTCAACTTTCAGCTATCCCTCTACCCAAAAAATGGCTAAATGAAAGGTGGACTTTGAAAACAGGGGTTTTCAAGGCAGGTGGGAGGCAGAGTATATGTTCGCGGATGTAAAGGGCAAACCCGTCTGTCTTGTGTGCGGAGACGGTGTGGCTGTAATCAAAGAATATAATATAAGACGACACTATGAAACGAAACACCACGACAGGTAAAAGCATCAGGACATGAAACAGAGGCTCCAGAAGGTAGAAGAGTTGAAAATAAGTCTGGTGTCACAGCAGGCTATGTTCACAAAAGCCAAATCACAAAGTGAGGCTGTTGTAAAGGCTAGTTATATTGTGGCAGCAGAGGTAACTAAATCAGGCCGGCCCTTTACTGAGGGAGAATTTGTTAAAAACTGCATGATGAAAGTTTGCGACGTCGTGTGCCCAGATAAAAAGCAAGTGTTTTCAAATGTGAGCCTGAACAGAAACACTGTTGCTGATCGTGTACGTGAGCTTGCCACCAATCTACAACAACAGCTGGTAGGAAAAGGAAAAGATTTCATCGCATATTCACTTGCTGTGGATGAGAGCAACGACACTTCTGATACTGCCCAGCTGTCCATTTTCATCCGTGGAGTGGACTCAAATCTATGCGTAACAGAGGAACTTTTGGGATTAAGATCAATGCATGGCACAACTACGGGAAAAGATCTATTTGAAGAGGTATCCAGATGTGTAAATGATATGAGGCTGCCTTGGGATAAACTTGTGGGACTGACAACAGATGGAGCACCCACGATGTGCGGTCAAAAGAATGGATTGGTGGGCAGGATTTGGGAGGAAAACGGCGCAGGTGAGCTGACAACTTATCACTGCACCATACACCAAGAAGCGTTGTGTGGCAAAGCCTTGAAAATGGAACATGTAATGGGCACCATAACACGACCAGTTCAAGTCTTTTCTGGAGTTGGGTTCAGAATATAGTGACTTGCCCTAATATGGTGCGATGGCTAAGCCAAGGAAAAGTATTGAAAAGATGTTTCGAGTTGCGTGATGAAATCTGTCAGTTCATGGAAAGTAAAGGGAAAGACACAACAGAGCTCCGGGATCAAAAGTTTCTGTGTGAAGTGGCATTTCTGTGTGAGCCATCTCAATGCGCTCAACCTGCAGCTTCAGGGGCGGGGCCATCTGATCACAGACATGTACGCTGCAGTGAGGGCTTTTAAAACCAAGCTGCGCCTGTTGGAAACGCAAATGCTGCAAGAAAAGTTGAGCCATTTTCCATGCTGCAAAACTATGAAAGAGCAGGTCTCTACCGCCGTGTTCCCAAGTGCACAGTTTGCTGAAAAACTCAGCATACTTGGTGACGACTTCACACAGCGATTTGCCGACTTTGAAGCCCAAAAAAGGTTTGAACTGCTCAGTAACCCATTTGCAGCTGACGTGGAAAGCGCACCAACCAACATACAAATGGAGCTGAACTCCAATGTAGTGACTCACTCAAGGCAACATATGACTCTGCCCAAATGCTCTCTATGTTTGGCAGCACATACCTGTGTGAACAACTGTTCTCTTTGATGAAGATAAACAAAACATCACACAGGACTCGTCTTACTGATGAACACCTTCACTCAATCCTGAGGATTTCCTCAGCTCAGAGCCTGACCCCAAACATTGATGAACTTGCATCCAAGATGAGATGCCAGGTATCTGGCTTAGACTAGTGTGCATCACAGAGCAGCAAACTGAGCTTTAATGTTTCCTTTTTACACTTTTTTATTGCTACCACAGGGCATGTTTGGTTTTCCTTTGAAGGAAATTATTTTTTGGCTGTTGTTCGCCTGTGGAAAAATGTTTTCATTAGAAATTACTCTGGAAAAGCTGCAGATAGATCCATAAGAAATGTATGCAACTGATTTTTCATTTATTTAATATTTAATGTTGTTTTTATAGGCAATAACTTAAGTTTTGTTCGTTCCAGGTTCAATATGTGCAATAAGTTAATTTCAATAGGTTTTGCAATAAAAATTGAACCATTCCGGCCCTAGACTTGTATCGATTTTTTTATTTTGGCCCACTGTGTATTTGAGTTTGACACCCGTGGTCTAAGCCATCAACCTGTCTTTTAGACCTGATTCCAACTAAACTGTTTAAAGAAGTTTTACCCTTAATTAACACCTTGTTATTAAATATGATCAACCTGTCTCTATTATCTGGCTACGTACCACAATCCTTTAATTAAAGTAGCTGTAATAAAACCACTTCTTAAAAAGCCTAGTCTTGATCCAGAGGTTTTAGCCAACTATAGATCGATATCTAACCTCAATTTGTATGTGTTAACGATAAATCCTCCATGACAGCCAAAGTCAGTCTTGGAGTTTAGCAGGGTTCTGTACTTGGACCGATTCTATTCACCTTATATATGCTTCCTTTGGGCAATATTATAAGGAACCTCTCTATAAACTTTCATTGTTATGCGGATGATACTCAATGATATCTATCAATTAAACCAGACGAAACCAATCAATTGGCTAAACTTCAAGCATGCCTTAAGGACATAAAAACTTGGATGTCTAGCAACTTTTTGATGTTAAACACAGACAAAACTGAAGTTATGAATCGTGGCTGCGCCTGCTGCCCTGGTCCTGCTGGACACCTTTTGTTGTCCGGTATTAGCTCGATTAGCCAAGTCTCTGTGAATACCATGATGCTACACTCCCGGTATTCCCTCTGGTACCGGGTCAGCGCTGCTAGCTTGTCCATCTTATTGGGAAGAGAACGTACATTTCCCATTACGATGGATGGAAGGACAGGTCTATAGCATCTTTTCCTATCAGTCCCGGCATAACGTCCTTTTCTTCTTCTCCTCAGCTCGCAGGGAACATCATATCTCTCGCCGGTTAGCTACGCCATGTTATGGGATGCTAACAGCTGATCCTTGGTGTAAACAATGCACTGGCTACACGTGTGGTCCTCGGTCACAGTTGTTAAAAGGAAAAGTAGGAAGAAAACCAGTGCAAGAATAGCGGTTTTGGTGTCCATGATTCCCAGACAAGTTGCAGAGCAGTAAATAAGTACGAAAAAACACTATAAAGTAACACGCTGCCACTCGTGAGGCGGCAAGTACCGTTTGACTGAGCATGAAATGACAAGAGCCTGGACTAGAACCTGCGTTGCAGTCTGGATCAGTAAGGGGCGTATCCTTCTGATGTTGTAAAGAGTGTGTTTGCAGGAGTGGGCTGTTGCAGCGATGTTGGCATTGGATGACAGTTGATTGTTCCTTGCGGTCCGAGTCGGGGAAACAACTGAGATGCCGATGTTGATCGTAACGCCTTGGATGGGAGAGTGAATGATTGAGCCAAGTGATTTGGTGAACAGAAAAAAAGTGGAGGGGTCCCAGGACGGAGCCCTGAGGACCTCCTGTGGTAAATTGACAGGGGTCCAACACAGATCTTCATTATTATTAATAATAATAATAATAATAATACATTAGATTTGTATAGCGCTTTTCTAGAAACTCAAAGACGCTCATTACATCACATTACATTATGTACATTGACAAAGTGGCTTGGTAGAAGGAGGTGGGGGACTGGGGGAATCAAAAAGGTTGGAGAAGAGTCGGGTGAAGATTTATTTGGGGTTAGAGAAGGAGGAATGAATTTTAGATTGAAAGAAACACAAAGGGTCAACCAGGAGATATTCATTCTGCTGCTGCACAGTAAAATATGCAGGCCAACATGTTCAACTCAACAATAATGTCAGCATTACTTGTTTCTTGTAGGGCTACTAAATAAAATCAAGTTGTTATTTCCTGTGTAAACAGGTTACACTGCACACTGGCAAAATGAGAGAATAGATTTTTTTTTTACTGGCAAATGGTTATTTGTGTCTCCACCAGCAGGGACAGCAGCAGGGGCAGACCAGCAGCCCAGAAACTCTAGACCCCAGCAATGAGACCACAGACACAGAGGACCACGAGGAGGAGGACCTGGGAGTTCTGGATGACCAGCGAAGCATCATGCTTCACCTTCTGTCCCAGTTAAAACTTGGCATGGACCTCACACGGGTAAGACTCAGACGGGTAAGACGGGTTCTGCCTCATCATTTAGGTTTCAAATAGTAGTTGAAAAGACCAACGTTTAACTAGAAAGTCCCTGCCCAAGCTTTTGACAGCAGGAATCAACTCTGATTTAGTGTCTGTGAGCAAGATGGGTGCTGCTCTGCTCCTGTACCCCGCTCTTCCATCGAAGAGGGAACTTGCACAGGAAACAAATTAATTTGGCACAATAAAGTAACATTTTAAAGTAAAAAGGTTTAGAGAAGTGATAATGCCCCAAATATAATTCACAAATGATACTAGTCAGTATTTGTGAACATTTTTCTTTTACTCTGAAGCATCATTTATTTCATGAAGGCAGCAGGAGATTATATTACTCAGTGGGTGGCAAACACTATTAATAAGTACTGAAACATAAAAATATCTAGAGCTATTATATATATATACTATTGTATAGTATTTGTATAATCTGCCTGTAGGATTTTCAGTGACCTAAATGAATTTGACATACATATCTATCTATGGAGAGGCGTGATTGGGAGGAAGGGCCTCCCTGATCTAAACCCGAATGGTCGTTTGTTGTTGGACTTCTGTGCTAGTCATGGAATGGCCATAACAAACACCATGTTCGAACATAAGGATGCTCATAAGTGCACGTGGTACCAGAGCACCCTAGGCCAAAGGTCAATGATCGATTTCGTAATCGTATCATCTGATCTGAGGCCGCATGTTTTGGACACTCGGGTGAAGAGAGGGGCGGAGCTGTCGACTGATCACCATCTGGTGGTGAGTTGGATCAAGGGGTGGGGGAAGACTCTGGACAGACCTGGTAAACCCAAACGGGTAGTGCGGGTGAACTGGGAACGTCTGGAGGAAGTCCCTGTCCTGGGGATCTTTAACTCACACCTCCGGCGGAGCTTTTCAGCCATCCCTGTGGAGGTTGGGGGCATTGAACCTGAGTGGGCGATGTTAAAAACCTCTATTGCTGAAGCTGCGGTGATGAGCTGTGGTCTCAAGGTCTTAGGTGCCTCAAGGGGCGGTAACCCTCGAACACCGTGGTGGACCCCGGTGGTCAGGGAAGCCGTCCGACTGAAGAAGGAGTCCTTCCAGATTATGTTAACCGGGAGGACTCCGGAAACAGTTGCAGGGTATCGAAGGACTCAAAGGGCGGCAGCTTCTGCCGTGTCAGAGGCAAAGCAGCAGGTGTGGGAGAAGTTCGGAGAAGCTATGGAGAAGGACTTTCGGTCGGCACCAAGGTGCTTCTGGAAAACTGTCCGGAACCTCAGGAGGGGGAAGCGGGGAACCATCCAAGCGGTGTACAGCAAGGGTGGGGCCCTGCTGACTTCAACTGAGAAGGTTATCGGCCGCTGGAAGGAGCACTTTGAGGAACTCCTGAATCCGACTAACATGCTCTCTATGGTTGAGGCAGAGCTGGAAGCTGATGGGGGATCATAGTCAATTTCCCTGATGGAAGTCACTGAGGTAGTCAAACAACTCCACAGTGGCAAAGCCGCAGGGGTTGATGAGATCCGTTCAGAAATGCTGAAGGCTTTGGGTGTTGAGGGGCTGTCTTGGTTGACACGCCTCGTCAACATTGCGTGAAAGTCTGGGACAGTGCCTAGGGGTTGGCAGACCGGGGTGGTGGTTCCCCTATTTAAAAAGGGGGACCAGAGAGTGTGTGCCAACTACAGGGGTATCACACTTCTCAGCCTCCCTGGTAAAGTCTACTCCAAGGTACTGGAAAGGAGGGTTCGGCCGGTAGTCGAACCTCTGATTGAAGAGGAACAATGCGGATTCCGTCCTGGTCGTGGAACAACAGATCAACTCTTTACTCTTGCAAGGATCCTGGAGGGGGCCTGGGAGTACGCCCATCCGGTCTACATGTGTTTTGTGGATCTGGAGAAGGCGTATGACCGGGTCCCCCGGGTGATACTGTGGGAGGTGCTGCGGGAGTATGGGGTGAGGGGGTCACTTTTGAGGGCCATCCAATCCCTGTACGCCCAAAGCGAGAGTTGTGTCCGGATACTCGGCAGTAAGTCGAACTCGTTTCCCGTGAATGTTGGCCTCCGACAGGGCTGCGCTTTATCACCAATCCTGTTCGTGATTTTCATGGATAGGATATCGAGGCGTAGTCGTGGAGGAGAGGGGTTGCAGTTCGGTGGCCTGAGGATCTCATCGCTGCTCTTTGCAGATGATGTGGTCCTTATGGCATCATCGGTCTGTGACCTTCAACAGTCACTGGATCGGTTCGTAGCCGAGTGTGCAGCGGTTGGGATGAGGATCAGCACCTCCAAATCTGAGGCCATGGCTCTCAGCAGGAAACCGGTGGATTGCCTACTCCGGGTAGGGAATGAGCCATTACCCCAAGTGAAGGAGTTCAAGTACCTCGGGGTCTTGTTCGCGAGTGAGGGGACAATGGAGCGAGAGATTGGCCGGAGAATCGGAGCAGCGGGGGCAGCAGTCACTTTACCGCACCGTTGTGACGAAAAGAGAGCTGAGCCAGAAGGCAAAGCTCTCAATATACCGGTCGATCTTCGTTCCTACCCTCACCTATGGTCATGAAGGCTGGGTCATGACCGAAAGAACGAGATCACGGGTACAAGCGGCCGAAATGGGTTTTCTCAGACGGGTGGCTGGCGTCTCCCTTAGAGATAGGGTGAGAAGCTCAGCCATCCGTGAGAGACTCGGAGTAGAGCCGCTGCTCCTTTACGTTGAAAGGAGCCAGTTGAGGTGGTTCGGGCATCTAGTAAGGATGCCACCTGGGCGCCTCCCTAGGGAGGTGTTCCAGGCACGTCCAGCTGGGAGGAGACCCCGGGGAAGACCCAGGACTCGGTGGAGAGATTATATCTCCTCACTGGCCTGGGAACGCCTCAGGATCCCCCAGTCAGAGCTGGAGGATGTGGCCCAGAGAAGGGAAGATTGGGGTTCCTTACTGGAGCTGCTGCCCCCGCGACCCGATCCCGGATAAGCGGTGGACGATGGATGGATGGATGGATGGATGGATGGATCTATCTATACATAAATTGTATAAATTACACAATGATATATATTCTGTTGTAGCTACTCAACAGTAAGTTTATGATATTCTTCTCTTATTATCCATTTAATATTATAGGGACTGTTTGTCTGTGTGTTCTGTCTGGAAGCTCTCCATATAACGAAGGAGTATGTGGAATATTCACAGCACATCAGGATTAATTATCCCAGCCCAGCATGCTGCAGCGTTATTGATTGTACCCACCATGGAAAAATTAGTGTCTTTATTTAGGCCAGTGTAAATAATACACAAGGTCTGTATAGTTTTGTTTTGATGTTCTTCCTTCTCTCTCTGTCTTTATTTAACACTTGCCTTCCTATTTGTTTTCCTCCACCTCTCCACTCTGGTTGTGGTTTTAGTTAGCAGTCAGATGTATTCTGCTCAAGTGATTGTGGTGACTCTTTCAGACCAGTGAGCTCAATCTGATTACTTATGGACCAGTGCTCTGGGTCACAGGGATAATGTGCTTACTTTGTGCAACAGAAGGGGATGCTGACCTTGAATACCTGAGACCCTGCAGATTCACCACAACCTCATGTAAAGGGGGGGGGGGTGGAGGCAGATTATGAAAGCGCTGGGGGTATCTTTGTGATCCAACTCTGTTGATAGAAACACATTATATATCCACTCATTTAGACATAGGCAAACATCTGCCTATATATTCCTTCATCCATCAACCATTTGCTCTTGCCATGTCCATATTGACTAGTGCTGCTGCAGTGTGATGGGATCGACGTTTTGACTTTGTCCTTTGGTGTGGCTCTGTCAAAACACCAAATCTGACTGTGAAGTGTCATTATATGGACAGTCAAGTTGTGTAACAACAGCTTTATGTAATCTGAAGGCCGATAGAGAGTCCCCTGCAAATGACATGACATGAAGCCATATCTTATAGCTTTGTTACCGTTGAAGCTCTGAGTGGACCTACATAGGCGTTCAAGTGTCAGTCCCCTCATGATGTATGATGAATGGAGGAGATGTACATAATGATGATTGTCAGGCAACACTACTATTGGAGCAGCTTTCTGTCTGAGCTACCATGATGCAATTGTATTGATTTATCAGGCTTGTGTGTGTGTGTGTGTGTGTGTGTGTGTGTGTGTGTGTGTGTGTGTGTGTGTGTGTGTGTGTGTGTGTGAGTGTATGCATCTTTTTCACATTTGTCAGCCAATACACCAGATGCTGTCAAAGAAGACTCCAAACTAAGTATATGTTTTAAAGGTGGCCTGAACCTTTGACTCTAGCCTAGAGAAAGACCTTATATGATGCCATGGGGCCCAAAAAGACATTTTCCCATTGACTTACATGACATTTTCCTAGGCAAGCACAAGAAACCCATTACAGACACTGAATTAATAAAAGAGTGTTTGAGTAATGTGATGGAGGCCATGCTAGAAGCAAAGTAAAAGTATAAAATTGATCTCACTTGACTTGGATGAATCACAGACACAGACACTGCACAATTGATTGTATTCATTAGATTTTATAATGAAGAAAAACAGGAGTTTTGTAAAGATAACATCCCTTCATGGCCAAACAAGAGGGGAGGATCTGTATGAATCCAACATGAAAATGCTTTCTGAAAGAAGAATAGACCTGAACTTGGTTTTTTCCATTGCTACTGATGGAGCACTATCCACTTGGCCTGATATACTGTATCACTGCATAATCGACCAAAAAGTCTGTGTATGGGTCTGGGTGAAATGCACTCAGAAGTCATGACAATTGTGCAACTGCACATCCGGCAGGCGTTACAGAAGCCTCCGCTCTCGCACCACCACACTCAGGAAGAGCTTCTTCCCTGAGGCAGTGACTCTGCTTAACTCTTTTCCATCACTCATTGCACTCACCTGCACTGTTATCATACTTACGGACATGTTATTTGCACTATTCATATCTGCATTGACTGAACCTATTGTACTGTTCAATTGTGTTACTGTACATATAACCAAATGTATATGCTGGTCATATCACTACTGTTTGTATTTACAACCTGCATTTGCACTCTGTTACATATTTATAGTAGTTTATAGCACCACTCAATGCACTTGCTGTATATAATATAGCACATTTTTGCACTTCTGGTTAGATACTAACAGCATTTCATTGGCGTGTACCTGTACTCAGCACAATGACAATAAAGTTGAATCTAATCTAATCTAATTTCGGGCAGAGGTTGGTGCAACTTTTGATGATAAGCTGCTCCACAACAATGTCTGGAGGGTTGCTTTAATACAAAAGCCAAAATATTTGTTGACTTCCTGCAAAATGAAGAGAAAATGGAAGCTATTGTATTTCTGACAGATATAATGTCCCATCTCAATGACTTTAATGTCAAGCTTCATGACTAAAACCGTACAGTGCCTGCGGTGCTTGAGAAACTGATGAAAATTTCCAAACCTGCTTTGAGGTCTTTGGCCTGGGAAAATACATTTGACTTTGCATTGAAAACCCATTTCTTGTTAGAAATGCCTGATTGAGCTCAAGAAAACCTCACTGTGACCCTGTCAGCTTCTGTAAAAGGTCCATGCTGATGATGCTCCTCCTTCAACATATTGCTGTGACTCAGCATTTTCAACAATCAACACAGTGAAGAACTCATAGGCAGACTTACCAATGCACAATCAGTGCCCCTGCCTGGATATCACACACTTTTGTGAGTTTAAGGACTTGGTTACACAACAAAGGTGTCATGCTGTTAATGTCCAAAGCTCTGGTGTTTTGGGAACATAAATAACATAATTTCATTTAGTGGTTGGTTAGTGGACCTCTAAAGCAGTGGTACCCAAATGGTGTGCATGCCGTGGGATTTTGAAACAATTAGGCCTATTGCATTTAACTGTACACAAGGTTATGAATGATTTGTTACGACTGATTGTTTTTCCTGGCCAAGGTCAGGGTCCTTGAACACAACACGAGCGGAACGTGTCATCACGTGGTCATGTCATGTCAAAAAAACTTAAATATTAAACGAGACGGTCATTGACATCAGCAAACGCAGCATGACGAGTGTAAACAAGAGAAAGGTGGATGTGGAATGTCGAACAAATGGACCAACAATGATTTATTTGTGGAAGTAAAAGGCCAGTGTGTCTAGTTTGTGCGGATGCGCTTGCGGTGATAAAATAATCTCGAGCGTCATTGCAGCACGAAACATGACAAACTGCACGAAATGAAAAGACTTACTTATATTATTTTTTATTCTATTTAATTATTGTGTACTGCCTTTTTACTTCATATGTTCTTTTGCTGTAACAAGATAAATGTCCCCGTTGTGGGACTAATAAAGGATTTCTGATTTCTGATAAAACAGAAAGTAAAATGCATGGATAAAAAGGTTGCTTTTTTGCACAGCATAAAAGAAAGGTGAAATGAATGGGCTGTGTCTTCAAATTTTTGCAGAGGTTATGAGTTCAATAATTAGTATGGCCCTCGAAGGATGTTGTAAAAAATATAATGGCCCTTGATAGGAAAAAGGTTCCCCACCCCTACTCTAAAGGATAAGAAGGTATAATTCAGTCTCAAACGGTCAGCCCTCCCCCTCCCTCAGACCCTCAACATGATGTAAAAATTATAATACAATCTGGCCGATCAAGTCATTTTCTTATTTAGTTGTTTTTTCATACCCTTTCAAATCACCCATTCACATACCATTGTAATAAAATAAAAATCTAAGTTTATATAGTCTTATTGTTCAGCTGCAACCCCGGTGGTGTGAAACAGACTTGGAGCAAATATAAAATAAATATAAGAACATAATTCAAAGCGGTAAAGAGGTTTAGGTTAATATCTAATAAACACCCACAACATACATAAAAGTACCCGGAGCAAAGTAACACAAGACAATGTACACAATCATATATATTAACTTATTTGTGTAGTTATAATTAGGGCTGTCGAATTAACGCGTTAATTTCGATTAATTAATCACAGAAAAATTAACACGTTAAAAATATTAACGCAGATTAATCGCGCTCCTAGATGCCCCTGACTTTTGGTCCGACAGCACGGAGCACGGAGCACGGAGCTCTGACAGCACCCGTCCCTGGCGCCCGTCCCCCCCGTCGCACGGAGCTCAGAAAGCACGGAGCACGGAGCTCTGATTTTTGCAATGTTACGTAGATGAAAGAAGGAAGTCCTTGAGATTTGTTTTATGTGGGAGTTAAAAGACAGATCCTGATCAAAGATGACGCCAAGATTCCTTACAGTGGTGCTGGAGGCCAAATTAATGTCATCCAGAGCTTCTATGTCATTAGAAAATGCGTTTCGGAGGCGTTTAGGGCCAAGTATACTAACTTCAGTTTTGTCTGTGTTTAACATCAAAAAGTTGCTAGACATCCAAGTTTTTATATCTTTAAGGCATGCTTGAAGTTTAGCCAATTGATTGGTTTCGTCTGGTTTAATTGATGAATATAATTGGGTATCATCCGCATAACAATGAAAGTTTATAGAGTGGTTCCTTATAATATTGCCCAAAGGAAGCATATATAAGGTGAATAGAATCGGTCCAAGTACAGAACCCTGCTAAACTCCAAGACTGACTTTGGCTGTCATGGAGGATTTATCGTTAACACATACAAATTGAGATCGCTCAGATAAATAGGACTTGAACCAGCTTAGTGCGGTTCCTTTTATGCCGACACAATGTTCCAGTCTCTGTAGTAGAATGTCATGATCAACATTGTCGAAAGCAGCACTGAGGTCTAACGAAGACAAGAACAGAGACAAGTCATTTGTCTGATGCCAATAGAAGGTCATTGGTAACTTTCACCAGTGCCGTCTTTGTGCTATGATGAACTCTAAATCCAGATTGAAAAACCTCAAATAAACTATTATTATGTAAAGAAATCACACCACTGTTTTGCGACTGCTTCTCAAGGATCTTAGCGAGAAAGGGAAGGTTAGATATCGGTATATAGTTGCTAAAACCTCTGGATCAAGACTAGGCTTTTTAAGAAGTGGTTTTATTACAGCTACTTTAAAGGATTGTGGTACGTAGCCAGATAATAGAGACAGGTTGATCATATTTAAGAATGAGGTGTTAATTAAGGGTAAAACTTCTTTAAACAGTTTAGTTGGAATCGGGTCTGAAAGACAGGTTGATGGCTTAGACGATGAGATTGTTGAAGTTAGTTGGTTAAGGTTGATTGGAGTAAAACAGTCTAGATATATTTCAGGAGTTACTAATGCTTTTGAAATTCCGGAGGTTGAAGTTAAGTCATTACCAATTGAGGGCAGGAGGAGATTAATTTTGTCTCTAATAATTATAATTTTATCGTTAAAGAAGCTCATGAAGTCGTCACTACTGAGAGATATAGGAATAGAAGGCTCTGTAGAGCTGTGGCTCTCTGTCAGCCTGGCTACAGTGCTGAAAAGAAACCTGGGGTTGTTCTTATTTTCTTCTATTAAGTAAGATTAATAAGCTGCTCTGGCATTACGGAGAGCCTTCTTATACATTTTAAGATGATCTAACCAGACTAAACAAGATTCTTCCAATTTAGTTGAACGCCATTTACTTTCAAGATTTCTCGACTTTTGTTTTATTTTGCGGATTTGTAAATGAAGCAATGGAGCTTTCTTTTTCTGTTTTATGATCTTCTTCTTTAGAGGAGCGACAGAGTCGAGTGTTATTCGCAGTGAGGCTGCAGCGCTATCAACAAGATGATTAATTTGGGAGGGACTAAAGTTAGCATTGGAGTCCTCCGTTATATTGATATTGAGTCCTGGTATTGAATTAAGTGCTGATGGAATCACTTCCTTAAATGTAGTCACAGCACTTTCAGGTAGACATCGAGCGTAGGATATTTTGCCTACTGTCCAGTAACAGGACTTCAAAAGTTATTAAAAAATGGTCTGATAAAAGAGGATTATGTGGACACACTGATAAACTTTCAATTTCAACACCATATCCCAGAACAACGTCCAGAGTGTGGTTTAAAGTTAAAGTTAAAGCCTTTTATTGTCATTATACAAAAAGTACAACGAGATTCTCAGTCTCAGTCCACTCTGTCTCAGTGTGCAAAAAATACAAAGACATACATAACATTAAAAACACGGCAGTAGGACAGACAACATAAGCAATCATACGGGGGAATAAATAGTTAAAAATGTTGATTACAAATATTGATATAAAAATAGTTTATACTTTTTAAAAGTGCAATCAGAGTGAGTATATGTGTGAAGATGGTTATGGTTATTGCATTAGGTGTGGTGGTTAAGCAGCCTGACGGCCCAGGGATAGAAACTGTTTTTTAGTCAGTTTGTCCGTGATTTGAAGCTCCTATATCTTCTCCCAGAAGGCAGGAGAGAGAGCAGTCTGTGAGCTGGGTGAGAGCTGTCCTTTAGTATTTTGTTTGCTCTGCTGAGGCAGCGGGAGGTGGAGATATGTTCCAGAGAGGGCAGGGGGCAGCCAACGGTTTTCTCTGCCATCCTAATCACTCTCTGCAGGGCTTTCTTGTCCGCAGCTAAACATCCAGCATACCACACAGAGATGGAGTATGACAGCACGCTCTCGATGGTCGCCCGGCAGAAGGACACTAGCAGCTTCTTGTTCAGTCTGTTCCTCCGTAGCACCCTCAGGAAGTGTAGTCGCTGCTGGGCCTTCTTAACTGCTGCAGTGGTGTGTGCTGTTCAGCTGAGGCTCTCCGAAATTTGAACCCCCAGGAACTTAAAGGTGCGGACCCTCTCCACTCTCTCTCCATTGAGGTGATGGGGGGGAAACCTAGGCTTGACAATTTTTCCACTAGTAAGTAAGGTATGATGGTGTTAAAAGCTGAGCTAAAATCGACAAACAGCATCCCGATGTAGTTCCCTGGGACTTCTATGTGGCTCACAGCTGTGTGAAGGACCGTAGCGATGGCATCATCCGTGGATCTGTTAGCTCTGTAAGCAAACTGATGAGGGTCGAGGGAGGATGGGAGACTGGCTTTGATGTAGTCGGCTATCTGTCTTTCGAAACATTTCATCACCGCCGATGTTAGGGCTATGGGCCTGTAGTCGTTGAGCTCACTGACTGGTGTCTTTTTGGGGACAGGAATGATGGTAGCCGTCTTCAGACAGGATGGAATGCTAGCTTGTGACATGGACAGGTTGAATATCCTGGTCAGGGCCCCTGAAAGCTGGTCAGCACAAGCTTTGAGTACTTTGCCGAGTACTCCATCGGGTCCTGCGGCTTTACCAAGATTCACAGACCTCAGTGTCTGCTTCACCTGATGTTCTTAAAAGGTGAGAGGTAGTATGGAGCTGGTGGTATGCAGGGACAGGGGCAGAGTAGAAAAGTGGGAGGGTCTGCTAGCCTCAAAGCGGGCAAAGAAGTGGTTTAGTTCCTCTGCAAGAAGGGCGTCAGCTCTAGTAGTGACAGATGTTTTGCCCTTATTGTTGGTTAGCTGGTGAAGGCCCTGCCAAACGTACCGTATGTTGTTATGAGCGAGATTCTCCTCCACTTTCCCCTTGTAGCCCTCCTTTGCAGCCTTGATGCCTCTCCTCAGGTTCGCCCTTGCCATGCTGTACTGGGCTGCATCCCTCGACCTGAAGGCTGTGTCACGGGAACTCAGGAGAGACCGCACTGCTCTTGTCATCCATGGTTTTTGGTTTGGGTGGACCCGAATGCGTTTTTCCACAGTTACTGTGTCTGTGTAGAACTTGATGTACGATAAGACAGCCTCTGTGAGTTCCTCCAAGTCTGTCTGTCTGTTCAAATTAGTCCCACGCTGTGTGTTCAAAGCAGTCTTGTGCAGTTGTGAGAGAGCCCCCTCAGGTCAGGTTCTGATATATTTAACCACCGGCTTGGTGTTACTTCTTAACCTTTAAACAGTGAGTTGGTTCATGTACATTCTGACTGAACCCAATTGAATCTAATATTGAGATAAATGCATTATTAAGGCTGTCACTATCAACATCCACATGAATATTAAAGTCACCTACAATAATTACTTTATCTGTTTTAAGGACTAAACTTGATACAAATTCTGAGAATTTAGATAGAACTTCAGAATACGGACCAGGAGGGCGGTACACAGTAACAAATAAAACTGGCTTTATTGTTTTCCATGTTGGGTTTGAGAGTGTAAGAACAAGGCTTTCAAAAGAGTTATAGTTTAGTTTAGGTTTAGGATTGATCAAGAGGTTTGAGTCAAATATGGCCGCAACTCCACCTCCTCGGCCAGTGCCTCGAGGAATGTGAGTATCAATATGACCAGGTGAAGTGGATTCATTTAGACTGACATATTCTTCACGTCTCAGCCAGGTTTCAGTGAGACAAAATAAATCAATCTTATTATCTGATATTAAATAATTTACCAAACCAGCTTTCGTTGATAAAGATCTGATGTTTAAGAGCCCACATTAAATTTTTTGATTTAGTTGCACTTTTACAGGAGTGGTGTTTATTTTAATTAGGTTTTCATGTACAACTCCTCTTCTGTTAACCATAGATTTGATTAATTTCAGTGGTCGTGGGGCAGACACAGTGACTATGGGGATTGGAGTGGGTGACTGACCAGAAACACAGCACAGAGAAGTGTGTAAGACTGCAACTCTGTTTCCTGGTCTCAACTCCGGGTTGTCATGGATTAGGTCCACTAATAAACTTTGTAATATTATTGGATATGAGATCCGCTCCATTCAAAGTAGGATGGATGCCGTCACTCCTAATCAGGCCAGGTCTTACCCAGAAAGTCCGCCGACTCCACATTAACTTTAGTACACTCCGATTGACGCAATCGCGTGTCATTACCGCTGACGTAAATAACAATCTTACTGTATTTACGTTTAGCCTTAGCCAGCAGTTTCAAATGTGCTTCTATGTCGCCTGCTTTGGCCCCCGGAATGCACGTGACTGTCATCGCTGGTGTCTCGAAATGAACGTATCTCAAAAATTGAGTTACCGATAACCAGAGTTGGCTTCTCAGCTGGTGTGTCACTGAGTGTGGAGAACCTGTAAGAAACAGCAAGCGGTTGGTGGTGAACCGTGGGCTTCTGATAACACTTCTTTCGGACAGTCACCCACTCTCCCGGCTGCTCGGGCCCCGCCGGGGGACAGCTAACAGGAGATACCACTGGTCGGCCCGCACCGGCTATAGGGGGCTTGCTAACAGCTACAGTTGCTAACCACTGACTAACCATGGTGCGGAACCGCTCATCTATCCCTCTAAAACTCGCTTCCAACCCTGCGTATAAACTACATTTAATACACGTACCATTATCACTAAAGGAGGCAGAGCAATAGCTAAACATGAAACACACTGAGCAGGAGAGAGCATAACAGGAAGCGGAAGATGCCATCGCTAGCTGCCGAGCTACAGCAGCTAACGTTAGCAGAGCCGAAAGGAGCGTAAAGAATTGAGGATTTAGCAAGAGTCACTAAGAGAAAGAGGATAAGGAGAGAGTTGTAAGTGCTTAGGAAGTATAGGTTTAGATAGATGACAGGTAATTAGCCGATGTGATCAAGAATATAACAACATTAACTGAGTCAAGCTAGAGCTACCAAAGTATGCTACCAGCAACACAGAAACATTAACAACCGGAATTGACTCGCTTACCGTAAAGCACAGTCCCATCATATTCATATTCACTTATCTGTGTAGTTATAATATATATCATATATATCATATATATTCACTTATCTGTGTAGTTATAATATACATCATATATATTCACTTTGTATGTTATATGTTAGCTTCTTGTGTGTTTCCGTGCCACACGTCAAAGTGTATGCAGTGCATGTAGTGCAGGGGTCACCAACCTTTTTGATACTGAGAGCTACTTCAAGGGTGCTGAATAATACAAAGGGTTACTTGTTTGATACAAACTTCCTGAATAACATAGTTGCACAGTTCACCTTTAATGATAATATTATCATTAATAGTAATAATAATAAATATTCATATATGTGAAGAGATCACTTGTTAATGTTAATTATTCATCACAATGATTATTAACAATGATTTACCATGGTAGGAATCACAGATATATTTTAACATGCAACATTATTTATTTATGTTCTCAATCTATTTCAACATTTGAAAGTTAGAGTTATCACATCTCTGATATTTTTGTAAATATCTTTATTGACAGTTTTGTATGAATGAGCACATTTGTAGCATTTTGCTCAAAATCACACCAGTTATATTTTAGTACAAAGTATCACTTCTGTAAAAGAATTAAGGAAATCATTAACTGTCACATCTTCAAATCATATCCTGTTTGTACAAACCACTAACTTTGTAACATCGGAGAGAGTGGAGATCACATCGGAACCTTTCTTCTAGTCTTAGAACAGTGTTTTCAATAACCATCATTGCACCTTTCAAGACCTCTCCGTCCGAAAAGGCTTTCTTGTACTTCATTTAAATTGTGAAGCTCTAAATGAAGCTTCCGTTGCATTCTGTGACTTGTTCACCGGCATCGTGAAAAGAGACTGCTGCTGCCCAAAGCTGCCTTTAACTCACGGCTTGTTCTGCCCGCAGTGCTGCCAGGTGGGTAGTTACCATGGTAGCTTTTGTGACACGTACCAAAGTGTCTCTCCACAATGTACCGCTTTGCCATGGACCCGCAAATGAGACATATAGACTTTTCTTTCACTGTTGTAAAAAATTATTCTTCCTCCCAATCATTGTGTTAGTTAGTTAATAGTTAATAGTTAGTTTTCATTTGCTTTTCTGCCATGTTTAGCGTAAAAAAACGTACCTAGCGCCCCATCGTAACTTGTAGGTTGTCTCAGCGAAAAGGGAAATGGAGATTGAGCTTACAGGGTCAGAGTTCATATATACATAAAAAAAAATTGTTTTTTAAATTCTATATTCAATATTGGCATTTTAAAATACAGAATAATTGAAGTGTTATTGATTTTTTTTAAACAGCAAAACAATTAAATACAAATTTTAGATGGAGCTTCATGGTGACTAGTGCTATTTTTAGAACATGCCCTGTGGGCGACTCACGTAGTCCCTGCGGGCAGCCAAGTGAATCGCGGGTGACCAAGTGCCTGCGGGCACCACGTTGGCTACCCCTGATGTAGTATATACAGTGTATGTAGTGTATACAGTGTATGTACTGTATGCTGTGTATGTAGTGTATATAGTGTATGTTGTGTATACAGTGTATGTACTGTATGTAGTGTATACAGTGTATGTAGTGTATACAGTGTATGTACTGTATACAGTGTATGTACTGTATGTAGTGTATATAGTGTATGTAGTGTATGTAGTGTATACAGTGTATGTACTGTATGCAGTGCATGTAGTGTATGCAGTGTATGCAGTGTTGGCCTTTGCTGTGGGTGATTTTCAATATAAGAAAGCATGTCTGCTTACCGCTTTGAACAATGTTTTTATTTCATTTCATTATTTCAAATGTACTTATTTTATTTACTCCCAAGTCTGTTTCACACAACCAGGGGTATCCTGGCTGTGTTGAACTCTCTTCGTAGTACAGGCCTCAGGTATAGAAAAATTATGGATTGATGGGTATTTCGTAAGTTTTCGTTATTTTTTTCATAATGTTTAGCTAAGGCAAAACAGTTTCATATGAATGTTTTTTGTGGGGTATGTGATTGGTTAGGAATCAAGCTAAAAAGTGGAAGAATTGTTCATTCTGCACAATAATAAAAAAAAGTAGATTACACAGCCATATCTCCTTTTGTTGTCATCGCTGTCAGGTGGTGCTCCCAACATTCATCCTGGAGAAGCGCTCTCTGCTAGAAATGTACGCCAATTTCATGGCTCATCCCGACATGTTCCTCTCCATCACCTCCGGCTGCACGCCAGAGGAGCGCATGGTTCGCTTTGTGGAGTATTACCTGACTGCCTTCCATGAGGGCCGGAAGGGTGCTGTGGCCAAGAAGCCCTACAACCCTATCCTGGGTGAGAACTTCCACTGTTCCTGGTATGTGCCTCGGGACCGCATTCGACCTCTCAGGACTAACAACTGTACTGGTCCCAACTCACCACCCACAACAACTTCTACCATACTCGAGTCCCCACAGAGGGGGACGGATGGTAGCAGCAGAAGAAACTCAGACTGCTATCGTGTTCGTTTTGTGGCAGAGCAGGTGTCCCACCACCCACCCATATCAGGCTTCTACTGCGAGTGCAAGGAGAAGAGGATGTGTGTCAACACTCATGTCTGGACCAAGAGCAAGTTCATGGGCATGTCTGTTGGAGTCTCCATGGTCGGGGAAGGTAAGAGAACATGTAGCATGTGCTAAAAATGTGTATCTGCTTGAATTTCATTGCAAATAGCTGCACAAGGAATATGTTGATATGTTCCTGACCTTGAACAGTTTCCATTTGTGTGCACATGGCACAAAAGTGTAGTGTGAGGCCAACCATGGAGTCTAATAAAAATCACACCTCACAAGGTGAGATAATGATGTTTTGGTAAAATGTGGGTCTTTAGCTTTTGAAGTCTGATGACATTTTCAGACCATTGGAATGTTTCACAGAAATCCTCAGCAATATCATGATATTTGGATCATTATTAAAATAAGTTCATGTGGTTTTAGAAACAATAACAACATGTCAGAGCAGACTGTAGATTAAATGGGTGATTGTTGCCACAATCCGACATTCACAGCTGTTTGTAGACTGACAGCCTTTTCCGTCAGCTAAATAAATCCATACAGCCCTCTAAAACAGCAGCACTGGTGTGTGTTACATCTGCAGCCTCTGATTAGCAAAATGTTATACCAAAACAGAGTGCCATTATGCATGTGTAAATTTTATATTTTGTCGTTACCTTGATTCAATTTCACACAACCAACACCAGGCAGCATTGTGAGTAGGACATCATCAAGGTATAGAAAAGGACATACTGAAGATGTATTTGACACCCAAAGTTCAGAGTGACCTTACATTATTAATTCCCTCAGAACCAGTGGTTCCCACCAATACTGTCTCTGCATCATTCAGTTTTAGAATAACAATTTAAATGATAATAGAATGTGATACAACATAATATATTATGGAAAAGTTTTAGCTTATGCAATGATGTGAATTATTTCAACAAATACCTTATGACAACAGTACATTTAACTAAACTGAATGAAACCTGTGCCTGTGTGTTTGTGAGTGCGTGCGTGAGTAGAGGTGAGCTGTATAATGAAATTGTTGACAATTCAAACAATAGAGTGTGGGTTTTGTTCTTGTAGGTCTTTTAGATGAGGAACAGAGCAGTGTGTGTACATGTCAGTGTATGTCCATATGTGTGTGTTTTGGGCAAACAGATGTGTTTTGTTCGACCTGGGCCCATGGCAGCAGACTGGGCACAGGACAGCTGTCTGTTATATAAGCAGCAGGGAGGGAGGGCTGGAAGGGAGTTCAGGAGGCAGATTGACAACATAGTTTCAGACCGTCTCCCAATACATGGTCGAAAGTAGAGACAGGAGGATGAATCCAATTTACAACGGGGTTTACCATAGTCAGCAGGATTTCCTCTGAGGACAATGAATGTCTGTATGAAATTGCATGCCCATTCATTTAGTGGTTGTTGAGTTTTTTTCATTTGGACCAAAGTGGTGGACTTTGCCATCCCCAGAGCCATATCTGGTAGCGTGACTCTCCAAATGTACAATGAGCTGAGCACCAAAATACCACACCGATGGGGAATTTCAAGGTCACAAAAATGGTCTGTACTTCATGGTTGAAAGTAACTAAATAGACTTACTCAACATGTTATGTTACTTACTTAAACTACTTTCTGTTCTTCAGCACAGTTTTGAGTTACTTGTAATAATAATAATAAAAATAATAATAATAATAATAATAATAATAATAATAATAATAATAATAATAATAATAATAATAATAATAAGCTTTATTTGTATAGCACCTTTCTTACAAGAATTGCAGCCGAAAGTGCTTCACAGCAAAAACATAACAATTAGTACAAGATTAGACAGAATAAGAGCATTTACAGTACAATAATCACAGTGTTGATGTAAATGAGTCTGAAGTATAAAATAGCAGAAAATAGCAGTATTAAAATAGAATAAAATAACATTGGCACACCATTCTTGTAAATGTTTTAAACTATCAGGGCCATATTTTGAAAGCATGAGATCAACAATGGGCTCCTGTGGCCCTTCAACTGGTGTAGTCCCTTTGCTACCCATCCCTGGTAGTCTTTGTCAAACTCTTTATTGACCCTTGTATTTACGTTTACAGCGTCAACCTCTTTATTGACCTTTTAATGTATAAAACACAGACGTCTCCGTGAGTCCAGATTCTTTTGGCAAAATCTTGGTTAAAGCCCGCTTCATAAACAAACCCCTATTTGTTAAGTTTTATGAAACCTATCGGTTCAAACTCTGTATTGACCCTTGTGTTTATGTTTACAGCGTCAATCTCTTTATTGACCGTTCAACGTATAAAAAACAGACGTCTCCGTGAGTCCAGATTCTTTTGGCAAAATCTTGGTTAAAGCCCGCTTCATAAATAAACCCCTGTTTGTTAAGTTTTATGAAACCTATCGGTTAAAGCCAGTTTTTCTCCAATATATTCTTTAATCTTTCACTTTTCCACTAATTGTGTAAAGAACATGTAAACACTTTTATCAGAGAAACTTCCTCTTTTTCCCATGGTAAAACAGTCTATTTGATCTCAAGTTTTTCAAAAATGCATAGTCTGAAAATGTATCCTAGTTACCTTTACACATTCAATGTTAAACCAGTAATAATTCACCATTAAAAGGCTAAGATAAAAATATATAAAATATCACCATTAAAAGGCTAAAGTAACACTATTAAAAGGCTAAAGTAAAAATATACGTTTTTAGCTTACTTTTGAAGATATTGAGCGAGCTTGCCTCCCTAATGTCTGCAGGTGAAGTGTTCCATAGCTTTGGTGCATAATTGCAAAAGGCTGCATCATCAATTTTCTTTTGGATGTTTCTGGGAACATTTAATAAACCAGTAGTGGATGATCGTAATGTTCTTGGGGGCACATAGTGTACTAGATAGTTGGCAGTGTAACTTGGTGCGGTTCCGTTTAGGGCTTTGTATACAAGAAGGAGGACCTTAAAGTCAATTCTAAAAGTTACTGGAAGCCAGTGTAGAGCGGCTAACACTGGACTGATGTGCTCTCTCCTCTTTGTTCTAGTCAGCAGCCTCGCTGCAGTGTTTTGGATGAGCTGAAGTCTCTCCGTTGTTTTTTTTGGGAGGCCGGTAAAGAGTGCATTACAGTAATCGAGTCGGCTTGAGATAAAAGCATGGATTAGTTTTTCAGCATCCTTTTGATTTATAAATTGTCGGATTTTAGCTATATTCTAAGGTGGAAGAATTTTGTTTTTGTCACCTTGTTTATGTGGGATTTAAAGCTTAGATCTGAGTCTATGTACTTAATTTCAGTATTTTAACTTTATACTTCTACTTCACTACATTTCAGAGGAATATTGTACTTAAATAAAATTATTTAACAGCTATACTTTGCAGATTCACATGGTGTCTGCATGTCCATATGCTTTTCAATGCACATTGTTCTCTACAGCTTTGTCTGTCTAGCTACCCACTCAATATTTAAAAAAAATCTATTAATCAGCACATTAGTTTTACAGTAAACATCCACAGGTGGTTCTTCATGCTGTTAAATCTGTCCTGTTTTCTCCCAGGTGTGCTGTATTTGTTGGAGCATGATGAGGAGTATGTGTTTACTCTGCCCTGTGCATACGCCCGCTCCATCCTGACTGTGCCATGGGTGGAACTTGGGGGAAAGGTCACTATTAACTGTACCAAGAGTGGGTACTCTGCCACTGTCACTTTCCACACCAAACCCTTCTATGGAGGAAAAGTACACAGGTAGGCAGATAGAGCCAATATCTCCGTGTCTGTTGGCTCTATTTTCCTGAAACAGGACTGAAAAACGCAATTTTGTGCCAAAATGAGCACGGAAATCAAACTCTCTCCTCTCCCTTACCACAAACACATTAGTTTGGAGCCAAAACATTACAGGTGCAGGCAAAAAAAAAAGACTTGCACCAAAGTGTCGGTAGGAAACACTGTGTGTCTATGCAAATACTGTATGTGTCTGATTATATCTGCATAACGTCAGATGTAATTAGTCATGCAATATTATTGTTTTTGTATTGCAATGTTATTGTATTTGCATTGAGTGTCTTCATTTTGCACACGTGTTCTCAAATTGGTACACCACTGGCACCTTTTATTTTACTTACGTCCAGTGTGATGAAAACATTAGCTGACAGCGCTGTCAGTAGCCAATTAGGAGAGACGCTAGGATTTGTTTACTGATCTATTACCAGGACACAGTTTTTATTGAGTTGACAGATGATCAAACACACTTAAATATGAATCTTGTAAGTAAAACCTGATACTTGACATGTAGGAGTTTAGGGTGGGGTGGCTGTACTGTAACTGAGTTGGGTATCATCAGTATAGCAATGTTAAAAGAAAGCAATGGGATGTGATAATCGGTTTATATTGAGAAGGGAACCAAGCACCGATCCTTGCGGTACCCCAGTCTGTGACCCTTGGACATTTTCCCTTATCATGTCAACTCACCACCAGGGTACCTCAGGGCTCCGTCCTGGGTCCCTTCCTCTTCTCTCTGTACACCAAATCACTTGGCTCTATCATTCACGCTCATGGCTTTTCCTACAACAGCTATACAGATGACACCCAACTGATTCTGTCTTTTCCCTGGTCTGAAAGCCAAGTGGAAGGACAAATCTCTGCTTGTCTGGCTGACATCTAACAGCGAATGTCCGCACACCACTTGAAACTCAATCTCGACAAGCCCAAACTGCTTTTCCTTCCGGGTAAGGGCTCTCCCATCCAAGACCTTACTATCAACATTGGCACCTAAGTTGTTTCCTCGGACTCGGATTGCAAGGAATCTGGGTGTGACACTGGACGACCAACTGTCCTTCAGTGCCAGCATCGCTGCAACAGCCTGCTCCTGCAGATACACACTTTACCAGGAGGATAAGTCCCCTACTGACTCAGAAGGCGACACTACCTACATGTGCCATCCGACCTCTACAGCTCATCCAGAATGCAGCAGCCCGACTGGTCGTTAACCTACCCCAGATCTCCCTCACTACACTGCTCCTCTGCTCCCTAAACTGGTTAGCAGTGGCGGCCCTAATACATAGACACAAGTAGGGGGACATATTTTGGGAAGTATAGGAAAACCTATACAAATTCCAGTTCAACAAACAATTGATAATTAATTAATAATAGGATGTTGTACATCAGGGCTATTCAACTTCATTAGCAAGTGGGCCAAATAGGAAACTCACTGGGGGTTTGTGGGCCACAAAATACTTTGTCAATGAATCACTACAAATAACTCTTACTTACAGTAGTGTTAATACTTACTAATACATGAAATGAACTAGTCACGTGCATCCCTTTTTTTCACTTTAATTGTGTCACCATAATTCATTGCAGAAAGCAACCAGTCCAAACACAAAAGTAGGAAAGCTATGGTTACAAGGCTTGACACTTTAAAACTAAGGAGACATGAGTTTGTTTCCCAACAGGTCCATGTCCACTAATGTAGAAAAAAATAGGAATATAATAAAACAGTATTCATCACATTAGCAGTAAGTAGCTCTGTTTATAATATCCTCAGCACTTCCAAACATACATAAGGTGCTTTTAAAACAAGTCCATATCCATAGAATGAAATACTAAATGTAAATAGTACATAGTAAAACAGTAGCTATCATACTCACAATAACATACATATCTTAATAATTTTTACAATTTACTAATAATAATAATAATAATAATAATAAATTTAATTTATATAGCGCTTTTCAAGACCTCAAAGCCGCTTTAATTTAACAGTAAGTAGGCTTGTTTGAATCATCATAAAGCAGTTCTGTCTTTGCATTTACACTAAGAATACATTACATGCCTAAGTCAGGTGATGTACTACTATAGAACTACAAACATATCAGACTTCTGTCATGTTGAGCCTGTTTGAGTCAGTGAGAGAAATAACACTGCCTTGATTTAGCTATTTCAGCATAGTCTGGCTCATAGGTGGTAAGGGCAATCCTGAGACACTTATTATATATATCGAATTTTTGTTGTTGATATTCACAACTTACTTTTCACATTGAACAGGTGCTCTTTTAATAAATTATATTTATCTAGTTTATGTGCACGTTTCCGTGTTTACTGCGTTGCTGCTTTGCCCATTCACATTCTCTCCTCTACTCTGCTTCGCCACACACACACACACACACACACACACACACACACACACACACACACACACACACACACACACGTGCGCACACACCTACAGTCAGTCAGACACAGAGCGGAGGAAAGGAAAGGAGATAACTAAAAGCAGGGATGCTATCGAGGCTCTCTCTTGTTCCGGGCAAAAGCGACCAAAAGCCACTTGACTCCGTTCAAAAGATGCTAGCAGTCCCTGTACTTTCCTTCTCTGTTCCTTCACGTTTCTTCGGCTTTGTTTGTCAATCATCAACTCATGTTAATTTCTTACAGAGTAACAGCAGAGGTAAAGCACAACCAAACAGGAAACATTGTGTGTAAGGCCCAGGGGGAGTGGAACGGGATGCTAGAGTTCACCTACAGCAACGGGGACAACAAGGTGATCGATACCTCCAAGCAGCCAATCATCAAGAAGAAGATCCAGCCTCTAGAGAGGCAGGGCCAGTATGAGTCACGGTGAGTCTTTGTGTTTCTGTTTATTACAGCGTCAACGTTGTAGTCGAGTAGCTTAACAGGCTCACATAAAATGAGAAATCCCCTATTTGAAAAAAGATGTTGTCAGTGTTATTAGCGCACTCGCTTTAATTAAAAACATAATTTTTGGATTTTTGGACTGTTATTTAGGACTTCACTGTTTTTAGGGCTTCCACATTATTTCCTCTAATACATTGCAGTGCAAAAGACTCAACATGTGAAACATGTGAATCCACAGTGAAACTGTTTTAAATTAGTAAAAGTAAAAGACCAGATATCAAATCAAATCAAATTTATTTGTATAGCCCAATGTATAGCAGCAGGCGCAGCCACGATTCCTGATCCTGACGTAAACTTTATCAGTGGCAACCTGCCACATGAGACACAGAAACTCCGGGGATGATACCCCGGATGATGAGTTAGTAACATACATTTATATAAATGCATACAGATAGAGAGGGATGGGAGGAGAGAGGTAGAGAAGAAGTTTTATGGAATGGATTCAAGTGAAATTTACTGACCGAAAAGCATCTTATTAATGCACCATTCCCAGTAGATCAGCTGATCCACTTCAGACCATTATAAGCAACTTGACATAGATCTCAGTATGAGTACATGTGATTTTGTGTGTGGATGTTTGTCGACCCTCCGCATTCGCGTCGGGCCGAAACACGGCCCTTAACTGTGATATAATGAGCATATATCACGGCCTGTCATGAGCTATTGCTTAAGTATATACATATGTGGATATGTGTAATAAACAGATGTATGTACATTAAACATATGTAAGTAGTGACACTTCACAGAGCTCAGGGGTTCAACAGCGGTACCGTCTGCGGGACGTTGCTGGGGTACTTAATACTTAATACTTTATTAATCCTGTGTGCCTTCTTCCTACACCGCTGGGTGTAGAGGTCCTCCATGGATGGTAGCTCTGCCCTAGGGATGTGCTGAACAGTTATTAACACCCTCTGTAGAGTCTTAAGGTTAAAGGGGGTGCAACTGCCATATCAGGCCACGATGCGGTATCCTGGAGTCTATGTAAGCTGCAGAGGAAGAAGAGCTGCTGTCTCGCTGTCTTGGTGATGTTACTGGTGTGATGAGTCCACGTCGGGTCCTGAGGTGAACCCTGAGGAACCTGAAGCTGCTGACTCTCTCCACCGTAGTCCCGTGATGGGGGTGTGTTGCCCTCTCTATTGCTTCCTGTAATACACAATCTGCTCCTTTTGTTTTGCTGACGTTGAGATGGAGGTTGTTGTCCTGGCACCAAGATGTCAGGGCTCTGACCTCCTCTCTAAGCTATCTTGTTGTTGTTGGTTGTCAGCAAACTTGATGAGGGTGTTGGAGCTGTGTGTGGCCACTCAGTCCTGCATAAACAGGGAGTAGAGGAGAGGGATGAGCACACAACCCTGAGGGCCTCCGATTGTGTTGAGGGTCAGGGTGGAGTATGTGATGTTGGCCACCTGCTACTCACTCAACCCACAACTTTGGTTGCGGGTTGAGTGAGTAGCAGTACCTGCACAAACATCTCGTTCACTGTAATATCTGTCTCCACAACGTGGTTCACCTTCTTCACCTGGTCCAGGAAAATGACAACAGCGGTGTTCATCCGTGTGAGTGACCTCACGCTGCCATGTCTGACCTTTTCCCCCACAGCTAGTCCAATATCCTCCACACTGCACGGGAAGCCGGCGGATATTTTAATGCCATGCTTCCTCACCAGCTTGGTGAAATCGCCATTCACCATGACGTCAGATGCCAACTGGTGAAACACCGGCAAAACAAACACCGCAACTACCACACCTAAACCTATCAAAAATCTAATTAAATTAAACTATCACCAATAAACTAAGTTAAATTAACACCCATTTCTAACAAAATAATCAAAAAAAGTATCAAAAAGCACACGCTAAGGGTAATGCCAAAAACTTGAGAGTCAGACACCAGTACACGTTTTAAACTGAGATTTAATGTGAGCACAGGGCACGGAATGTGTCAGACTCTACACGTACATCATCCTGCACAGTGAAGCTCAAACATCCAGGGGAAGGAACAATAAATACAAAAAAAAACATTTCTTGGTTAAGTTAAATGGGCTCGAAAATAATTATTGGTCTCTGCATTTCTTTATATTCCATTTGTAAATATATTATTCAATAATCCAGATTATGATTAGACAGTTTTATAATATGTATATATAGAATTGTTTCATTAGCCCAAATGTTTTATGGTAAGTGCAAATGATGTCAATACAGTTGTAATCAAAAGGTTTACAGATTTAAGGTTTTCTGAATATCTACAATTTTTCTAAATTACATTTAGATAAATTGCATGATGAAAGGAAGATTTCTTGAGTCACGGTTCTGAGGAAGTTGAAATCAATCAAGTCAGAGAGATTCTTGATTTAGTCTGATTTATTCATGCATGTGTGGACAGAGTCACAATGTACAAAGTACAAGAATCTGCGAAGAACAAAGGATGCCCAACAGATGTGTGTTTGTCTATATGTGTATGCATACATGCATGAACCTTCATAAAATGGCTTGTGATTTGAAACCCCCCCAAGGCTATGTGCCAGATAAAATATCAGTGTGTTTGTACAGCGGTTGAGCAACGCAGAGTCTTATTTGGACAACTGACCAGTACCAGATGTTGAGGTCTGTGGAGCCAGGAGGTCTGACAACCTCAGCACACACAACAAGCAATATAGAATATCTGAAAGTTAATATAGAATGATTATAATAATACAAAACAACACAAAACATGAATGGTGATTATTTCAGGTTAGCATACAAAAAGCACTTATCAAGTTACATAATCAAATTAACAATGAAAATGTACAACATAATCTTGCTGAGATCTTTTGTAATATAGCCATATCATAATTATTTGACTTGAATGAAAACAGTGACCTCGGCCTCCTGGTCGTCCTCCTGGTCGTCCTCCTGGTCGTCCGCCTGGTCGTGCTCCAGAGCGACTCCGCCCTCGCCCAGCCCAACATAGTCTGTGAGCCAGTAGGGTTGCTCGGTACCATCTTGGTCTAATGCCTAGAGTTAGGAAACATGTAATAGCATTGCACCAGTCGTAGCTTTCTGTGTGTTATCACTCGATTTCTAACACCATGACAAAACACACTTGGCATGGTGTTGCTACACTATCATGGGATTGGTGTCAGGATTTCCAGTGAGCAGTCCAACGAGAAGCTATTTTAGTTGATCTGGAATGGATTTATCTTTTACATCAGATGGATGGAATGCCTCGGGAGTCACAGTCAACATCTTTCTAATTATTTATCTGATATGTGATGAAATTTGATCTATGATTTTGTTGAAATTAGTTGAGTTGGCCCTCCACAATGTAAGTTCCCTCTGTAAAGTTGGATTTTACAAGACAACATCTCTTGATGATACACTACGGCTGTGCTTCCTCCACCAGATAGCATGAACAAATTTTGGTACCAATAAATTACTTGTACAATCATTTTGTTGGGTAACAGTTCTGATATGCTGGGCAAAAAGTCTTTGTCTGCTTCCCTTTTAATCTTTTATACAGTTCATTACCATCTGTTTCTTCATCATTGTCTTTGTACTCAGGATCGTTTTTGCTTGATTCTCGTATAGCCCTGACACCAATACCCATGATAGTGAGCTTCTGCAGCAACTATGTCTCTGCTTGTCACTCCTAGTATCCTTTCATCTCTATTAATTTTGGGTTGCAAATTCTCGTAGTGTGGTGAGGTCTCAGTTGTGCAGCTTGTGTAATCTTATCACATGTTTTTGAGCCCTTTAGAAACTTCACATTCTTACAAAATATACAGATGTGATCATACACCCTTGCTTCTGATGAAGTCCTCCTACCTGGCCTTTTTGATGTACAGGTATTCTCACCGTCTTCATCAGCATGCTTTCCTTGGCTTTTCTTTTCAGAGTCTCTAAGTCTCTCTCCATGGATAAAGGCTTCGGCTTTTTTGGTGTTAGTAGATTTTGGGACTTGTCTTTCTCCAAGTTCTATAGCAACATCTACAATAGGGGCATAGTTTCTCACTTTGGCTGCTTCAATTAATGTTTTACAGGATTCATAGTCTTGAGGACTAACTAAATGGTCATCTTCTTTTAATGTTTGGTCTATGATACACTGTTTCTTAATAGATTATTTGTGCTTATGACTCTCCATTCTGACGAGAAGTGATTCGGAGCTCCAGATTTAAATCTACTCTTCTCTCTACTCTATTGTGCAGAACTATCCCACCACCACAGTACCTGAAACAGAAAAAAAACATTAACATTGCTGGTGAAGAAAGCACCGGCTGCAAAGGTGATATTAATGTATGTATGAATGGTGACATAAAAGTTATCCCATGCCTCATACATACACATTTAGTTAATTCAATTTCATAATACATTTAAAATCTATGTTTATAAACATAGTATTCGCTCTTTAGATTATGTACAGATGAAACAGAACAGAAATACATCTAATGTTATGTATAGTCACTGTGTTGTTACTGCCACTAATAGATGGCATTTGGAGAGAGGCTCATTTTAACAGCTTTCTGAAAAACATATATTCTGAGCTATATTCCCACCAGTTTTCAAAGAGAAAGGTTCAATAATAAGAGAGAACAACTAGTGTAAAGTAGAAAGCTTTATTTGGTTTTTGAAAAGTGTGCATTGGAATGGGGTTATAATCATAAATGATAACACACAGAAAGCTACCACTGGTGCAATGCTGTTACATATTTTCTAACTCTAGTGATGTACACCTTGTCCAAATCCTCTACAACAATTATTCCCCCAAAATGGTACCAGTGGCCCATGCTAAATGAATGCATAGAATTTGGACATTTGGATATATTATATTATCTATTTGTGACTCCATATGATCAACTATATTTTCTAATTGCATTGATTAAGAAAAGTTAACTATGTAGAAGTTTTTACATTTCCAACCTATTAAAACATGTGTAGCCTACAACATTGTGTAACCCTGTAGGAGCTCTGTCAAGTCTGAAAGAAATAACTCTGATGGAGTCATAGTGATGTCATCAGGGTAATCTCAGTTAAATCTTTGAGCTTTGAGGGATTCATGTAACGATGTAGTAGGAACTCTTTGGATGTCTGTTCCAAATGCATTATCTTTCTTTTAATGAGGAAGGATTTTTTCCTTTAAGGAGAAAAGGATTTATCCACCAGAGCATGCAAACGAAAGAAGGCAAAACAGAATACCTGCAGGGAAACCAGGAGAACCAATCTTATCGTTGACGGAATCCAGGAAAGTCACATCAAAACATGGGCTAAAACTGACAGCAAAATTCTGAAGCTGCTCTCAGCTAAACCAAGAGGAGATTGAATTGGAACGTGCGCACAGAACTGAGAAAGTAGTTGGCAATGGAAGCAGCGGCGACAGACCCAGGCTGATTGTAGCCATGTTCCTGAGGTACAAAGACAAGCTCATGGTTCTCCAAAAAGCCATTAAACTGATGGGGACGAGAATATATATTAAGGGGATTTCTGCCAAAGAATGAAAGAGTTTTAGCCAACTATGAAAGCTGTGAGACGAGGGGACATTGCCTACCTACAACAATGAGCTAACGATAATTATCGTCCATCCTAGTTTTTCTGATACCAAAGAGTTACAATGTTGGGTTCCACAGGATAGTTGCTTGCGACCTTTCCTATATTTTATATTCAAAAATGATCTACCATCAGTATTAGATAATGCAAGAGTGGTTATGTATGCAGAGAATTCAACTATCTATAGTACAGCATTGACATACGGTATCTAGAGCTAACTGATGTACTAAGCATTGAGCTCAGAACTGTGGCTGAGTTTAGTGCGGAATATTTCTTAAACAAATTGTATGCTTTTGGGGACCATAAATAATCTGTAATGTGTAATCTGGTTTCCTGTAGAGAACAGTTACAATCTAGTCTTCTGGTTTTCTTCAGGAATGTCTTAAATGACAATAAACAACAGTATTTTACTGCAAGATTAGCAAGATATCTCTTACCACCTCAGCCGAGAACAGATCTCTCCAAATCTACTTTAATTTACAGAGCTATTACAGGATGAAACTCTTTACCACATCACACTATTAAAACAAATACCAGAGCCACTTTCAAAAAAGATTTAAAATATTATTTAATCCAATAATTACATGAACAAACGGTAAATTACTCTTCTGACATGCTGATTGTTTTTATTTGTAGTATAAGGTTTCAAATCTGTATACCTCACTGTATCTAATTCATTGGCATAATTATCACAGCACTATCCTGAACACATATAATATAGGGAATGTATAAAACATTGTTTACATGAAATGATGACATGATGTCATTGTGTAGCAAGCTATATTTTCCCTATTTCCCAGGCATAATAATGATTATTGTTCTTGCTCTTTGATTCCTGTTCCTAGGCGTCTTTGGCAACATGTTACAGTGTCGCTGAAGGCAGGAAATATGGACGCAGCCACAGAACACAAACGCTGCCTGGAAGAGAGGCAGCGTCGCGAGGCCAAACAGAGAGCCGCAACCCAAACCCCCTGGAAAGCCAAATATTTTATTAAAGAGGTGAGGAGGAGCAGACAACGGTGCCATCCACAGTCACTTTAAGTGACCAGTAACAGCTTCTTTGTCATCACAAGTTTGCACGTTTATGTCATATTTTTCCTTTTTAGGAACTCTGACAACTCAGTATTGAGTACAGCCATCTCTATTAACTTAAAGGTTCTCAATTTGCTATGTAAATTTATAGTGGAGTAATCTCTAGCTGAGTAAAGAATAAAGTTGTGTAATGTTGTGTAATGTAATTCTAGCTTCTCTGTGCTTTGATGAAGGAAGAATTTAAACAAGTTAATGATTAGTTAACGGTTAGTTAAAAGTTAGTTAACGATTGGTTAATGATTAATTAACGGTTAGTTCATTATTAGTTAACGGTTAGTTAGTTAGTTAGTTAGTTAGTGGTTAGTTAACGGCTGGTTAACAGTTGGTTAATGGTTAGTTAATGGTTAATTAACGATTAGTTATTGATTAATTAATAATTAATTAACAATTAGTTAATGAATAGTTAATGATACGTTGATGATTAGTTAACGGTTAGTTAATGATTAGTTAACGGTTAGTTAATGATTAGTTAACGGTTAGTTAATTATTAGTTAATGGTTAGTTAACTATTAGTTCATTATTAATTAACTATTACTTCATTATTAATTAACTATTAGTTCATTATTAATTAACTATTAGTTAACGATTAGTACATGATTAGTTAACGGTTAGTTAATGGTTAGTTAATGGTTAGTTAATGGTTAGTTAATGGTTAGTTAATGATTTGTTAACAGTTAGTTAGTGGTTAGTTAGTTAGTTAGTTAGTTAGTTAGTTAGTTAGTTAGTTAGTTAGTTAGTTAGTTAGTTAGTTAGTTAATGGTTAGTTAACAGTTAGTTAACAGTTAGTTAATGGTTAGTTAACGGTTAGTTAAATATTCATTAATGGTTAGTTAACTATAAGTTGATTATTAATTAACTATTAGTTAACTATTAGTTAATGATTAGTTAACTGTTAGTTAATGGTTAGTTACTGGTTAGTTAACTATTAGTTAGTGGTTAATTAATGATTCTAACGTTCTTGTTTCTTTAGAGTTCTGTCCAAAGAAGAATACTATTATATTATTATTAATAATAATAATAATTAGGTTCTGTCCTAAGGAGAATACTAATATTATATTATTATTAATAATAATAATAAATATGTATCATGAATTTATTTATAAAAAACTCATAATACCCTATTACCCTACAAGAATGCGCTCTGAGTTTGTGTACGGGAGGCAGACTCCCTCTCCACATTTAAGAGTAGGCTTAAGAGTTTCCTCTTTAATAAAGCTTATAGTTAGGGCTGGCTCAGGCTTGCCTTGGACCAGCCCCTAGTTATGGTGCTATAGGCTTAGACTGCCGCGGGACTTACACCTCTCTCCTCCTCTCCCCCTCTATCTGTATGTACTCATGTCCTCTGTATTTGTATGGTGTGTGTGTGTGTGTGTGTGTGTGTGTGTGTGTGTGTGTGTGTGTCTAGGGTGAAGGCTGGGTGTACCAGAACCCTCTGTGGAAAGCTCACTGAGCAGGGTGATCTGACCGACAGAGACGTAAGGAGAGACGAACAAACAGAGAGGAAGACAGACAGACAGACAGAGAAATAGCGAACGGAACAAGTGGTACCAAAAACAACCTGAGGAACATGGATAAACTTCCAGTCCTGTCCAATCAGAAACAAGTTGGTTTGGCAGTGAGGTCAGCCAATCTTGAGATTACAGTGTTCAGGCAATATGGACACAATGGGACATTTTTTAAGACAATAGATCTAAACAAATCCCTGTAAACAGCTCCTGCCCTGCTCACTTTTTGTTTGCACATTGTCCTTAACAATCGTGTTGGTGACAACTGTTTTGCACAATTCACTGTACAATATAGTGTAAACAGTGTAAAAGTGTGTGCAATGTGTGTGTGTTTTTTTATGTTTAAGTGTATGCTTGTAAGAAGGGATAAATAACTTATTTAGCCACTTTGAAAAACAACCCTATTTCATAGAATCCAGAGGGAACAGGGTCAAATGTAGTCAGGCTAGTTTCATTTGATGTTGAAGCTGCAGAGCACTGATCCTCTCTGTAATGAAACTCATTCAAACTTAATATGACAGGGAACATTTTAGGGGAGAAATGTTGTTTTATCTGATGTCATATTCATTGGGTAAAGCATCCTCAAAGTATTGTACATACTTAGGTCATATTGAGATACACTTTTATCATCATAACATCTAATAAATCCTTCCAATCAACCATTATGTGACTGTAGACAATGGCTGGAAAGGAAATTAATCTGTGCCCGCTGATTCCAGATGAATATCTCAATGGAATTTTTATTATACTGCAGTTTGATCCTAAAATTGGAAAAATGATTTTGCTTTAAATGAGTCAGTTCACCCATAGTACTGTACAAAAAACATCTCTCTCTTCCCTTGAGTGGTAACTCTCCATTCAGGTAGAATGGGTTTTATTTGTCCAGGTTTTCAGATCTTTGCCCTCTACCTAAATACAACAGAGCTGACCTGAATTTAGTTTGTGCTGATAACAGCACAAAAAAACATTTCACATGACATTTGTTTTTTTATTTTATTTTATTCATTGGATTTGTGAAAGCTGACTCAAACAATTTCAAGATATAAGACACGCTAGCTCGTGTAATGAGCCTTGCCGTTTTAGTGCTAAATGAAACAATGTTAGCTTTTGCTGTAACTTTAGCTGTTTAGTTTGCCTATTTAAATAGCTTGTTGACTTTGAATTCTGTGTGATTAAAGGAATTTATTTCACTTTATATTTAAATGTATATTTTGACTAGAGCTCCATCTTTACTTTTCAAGTTTGATGGTTTGTTAGTTTGGGTTGACCCCCTGCAATTATCTGGCTCCTCCTACCAATGAGCTGCTCTACCTCTGACAAGGTGGGTCAAACCAATACTCCATCACCTCATAATATATCAGCTTTCTTTAACTTCCAACTTTTCCATACTCTGTTCCTGAAACAGCTGCATCTGACCAAATAGGGCACAAGTAATGGCTGATATGTATGGGAATGCCTGCTGAGTGTCTGCCATTTGTAACTGATAAGCACTGCAGTGCACTTTGTGCATTTGTTTGTAGTGAGGTCATCAGGCTTACTGCTCCAGCGTGGTGTGAAATAGTTGTCCACTAGATTATATTAGTATGGCTCTTATGGGAGTACCAGATCAAAATGGATTATTAGTGTACTTTAAAGTCAATCTTTTGTAGATCTAAGTTTGTGAAGTAGCTTGTATTTTGATCATCAGCATCTCAGCCCTAAAATAGTTTTCTTTATTCTCACTCAGTCGTAGAAAAAGTCGTATTTCTAAAGTGATTTAAAAATATCCATTAAATCAAGATCACACTGGAGCAAGACACGTCCATCCAAACATCATTTGTTTTAGTTTATGTTCATTGGAGATGTCTCTAGTGGGAAGTACTACATGAAGCTTCGACAGCCAAACAGCTTGTCCTCCATCTGACCGTATAGTCACCAAACCTATGCAACACTTGACTGTAAACTCAGTCTCAGGTGGGGAGGGGGGGCTCTGTATTTGTTTAAAATAAAGATCTCTTATCAAATATGTTGTCTCCTGTATTGTTTGGTGCTTTTTATTTATCTTGGCTTACCACATGAGAGGGAGGCAGACAGTTTGATGTAGAGAAAGTAATAATGCAGAATGACCCCAATGCAACTCATACTTATTGTAAGGTTCGCTGGAACCGACAGAAATTAACCCAAAAAACGCTGGCCTCACGTTCCTGCTCTGGGAAGAGTGGTGGTAACCCCGAGAGCACTGGAAGGGTGAGAGACCAGTGGCATAGCTGAGAAGGGTGTTATGGGCATACTCGATCCACAAGAGTTGCTTAGACCAGGAGGAGGGGTTGCGGGAAACGAGGCAGCGTAGAGCTGTCTCCATCTCTTGGTTCATTCTTTCTGCCTGACCATTGGATTGGGAGTGAAAACCAGATGACAGACTGACAGTGGTCCCCAGCATCCTGCAAAACTCAGACCAAAAGCGAGAGGTGAAATGTGGACCACGGTCAGAGACCACATCACAGGGCAGACCATGAAGTCGGAACACCTGTTGGAGCATAATCTCTGCTGTTTCTTTGGCAGTAGGCAATTTGGTAAGTGGAATGAATTGAGCAGACTTGGAAAATTGATCAACGATAGTGAGTAGGACTGTGTTACCGTCAGAGAGTAGTAGGCCAGTGACGAAATCCAACGAGATGTGGGATCATGGACTAGCTGGAACTGGCAAGGGATGAAGAAAATCGGAGGGGGCCTGGTGAGAGGTCTTGTTTTGAGAGCAGACCGGACAGGCCGCAACAAATCCTCTGGTGTCCACCTCCATGGAAGACCACCAGAAGCGTTGACGAAGCAGCGCTAGGGTGCGTCTCACCCCAGGGTGACAAGCCAGGCGAGACGAAAGACCCCACTGGAGGACCTGAGCACGGAGACTGGCAGGAACAAACAAATTGTCATCTAGACAAGCACTGGGAGCAGGATGTTCAGCATGGGAGCGCTTTACCTTGTCCTCCACGTCCCAAGTTACTGCACCGAAAACTCTCCGACTGGAATTGACGGGAAAGGGCGTCGGGTTTCACATTCTTTGAACCCGGTCTGTAGGAAAGTGAAAAGTCAAAACGTTTAAATAAGAGAGCCCACCTTGCTTGACGAGACCCACCAGGTTTTTGTGGTCTGTCCAGACCACAAATGGCTGCTCTGTTCCCTCCAACCAGTGTCTCCACTCCTCCCGTGCCAGTTTTACTGCCAACAACTCCTTATTCCCAATATCATAATTCCTCTCTGCCGGAGACAGCTTCCGGGAGAAGAAGGCACAAGGATGAACCTTCTGATCCTAAGCCGATTGCTGAGAAAGAACTGCCCCCACACCGGTGTCCGAAGCATCCACCTCCACGATAAACTGGCAAGTGGGATCTGGGAATATGAGAATGGGAGCTGAAGTGAAACGTAACTTCAATTTACAGAAGGCCTCTTCTGCCACAGGGGACCATCGGAAGAGCACTTTCTGGGAGGTGAGGGCGGTGAGGGGAGCTGACACCGAGCTGTAATTACGGAGGAACCTCCGGTAGAAGTTGGCAAAACCCAGGAAACGTTGAAGCTCCTTTCGTGTGGAAGGAGACAAGTGACAGCCTTGGTCTTGGTCGGGTCCATCTGGATGTTACCTGCGTTGACCATGAATCCCAGGAATGATACTTCTGAGGTGTGGAATTCACACTTCTCAGCCTTCACAAACAGACGGTTCTCCAAAAGCCTCTGGAGAACTAGGCATACACTATGAGTCACATGCTCCTGCTTAGATTTGGAGAAAATCAGAATGTCATCCAGGTACACAAAGACACATATGTTGAGCAGATCCCGAAGAACATCATTAACTAATCCCTGGAAGACTGCAGGAGCATTGGTGAGACCAAATTGCATGACTAGATATTCATAATGTCCACTAGGAGTATTGAAGGCCGTCTTCCACTCGTCCCCCTCCCTAATTCTCACCAAATGGTAAGCGTTGCGAAGGTCGAGCTTGGAGAACATAGTAGCACCTTGTAACAGTTCGAAAGCAGAGGAAACTAACGGGAGAGGGTACCGGTTCTTGATGGTGATGTTATTGAGTCCTCTGTAGTCGATGCACGGACGCAGGGTCTTGTCCTTCTTTCCCACAAAGAAAAACCCTTGTGAACACAGTACATGTTTGTCAGTACAGCTGAACATCTTCAGCTCATTATTGCACAATGGTCGACGTTCTTGTGAACAGAGAAAAGGACACTGCTGCCATCTTGCCATCGCAAAATGAAACGGCACCATTGGCAAGAATAAGTAAAGTGAGAATTTGAGACAAAGCAGCTCCACCACAGAAGTTTGTAAAACAAAATTACTTGTGTAAACAATGAAAGGGTTCAAAAGGCGGACATTAGTTTCCACTACAAACATTATTCATCCAAACTCTTCCTATATGTTGGCCGCAGCTTCCATAACAATTATTCTAATTGTACGGCCCCCGTGCCACTTTTGGCCCTTTGGCTGTCCCTGACTGGCCTACGTGAGGCCGCTGGTAAATTAGGCATCAAATGTAAATAAGTGTACATCTTGCATGCAATACAACTACCCGTTGTATTTATTTTGAAGGCAACTGCTATTTTTAAAATTACGTACGTACGTGCGTGTGGGCATGCCTACAGCGTTTGCGCCTTCACTAATGTTTTGTCGAACAGACGCTAACGAGAGACGTGAGTTAGCCGTTAGCCCTAAAAAATGTCAAGACAGACAGAAGGATTGTAGAGTTTTTAACAAAACATGGACTTCTAAGTATCTATTTACTGAAGTCAAAGGTAAAGCCGCGTGTTTCGTTTGTTGAGTACAGGTCGCCGTGTTTAAAGGCCCTACGAAGTGATAAACATGAATTTCTACTGATGATAGTAAATGCTATTTGTGGTGTAAAATGATGTGTTATTAATGACACAATGATCGCAGTATTTAATAAATCACGATTTAGTATGTCGACCACCGATGTTTACATTGCCGCTACCGGAAACACTTGACGCCGTGTTCTGACGTCACAAGTAGAACACAGTTCACCAATTGAATACACACAGCACGGCAGACGTGGCGATATCGGACTCTGGCTCGGATATTTCGACAGAATCGAGTGACAGTGAGTCGTCACTCGTTGCACCTTCAAGAAGAGGAGTTTATTGAAGAGGATGCTGGTGTCGTGGATTTAGATCATGCGGGCGAGTTTAACGTGGTCAAAATAGAGCAGCTCGAGACACAGTATTCAAGATGGAGACACAGACGGGAGCGAACATGTGGATGTTGGTGACGGTGATCCTGGATTTGGCGGAGATCCTGTGCGGCAACAGAACACAGACTGGTATACACATTTGACTATAATTCATAGAACTTCCCAATAAATAGTAAACACATCATAATAAATCATAACATTATCCTCTATTTACTATCGTAAATAGATCACAAGCTATCCTATATCGAGTCAATAGCTTGGTTTCCTTGAATTGTTATGAACCCGACTAGTTGTCCGCAAATTGCTCGATCACTAAATATTCAATTATTTATTATCTAGACACATCGACGTCTGTAAAGCTTGTTAACTTGATAACTTGATTATTTCTCGAAGTTTCTGCGGTTGAGGTTCTATCATTGTGTCTGATGTCAAACGTCATATATTACGAGCTGTATATAAAGCATTTGCTATTAGGTAACAAACAGAACGGAGGACAGCGCTGTTTTATAAACTATAGTCTGCCAGTAGGCAGTGTTACGGCTGTCTATAGTAGCGGAAAACTTACCATATTTTCATGGAAGTTACGATGTCGTAACTTTACGAGAATTACGTGAAACGGGTAAAAAGTTGCTACTAGATAGATCCGACCTCCGTACGACCATAACAGGCTTATGAGCTGCTTACAAGCCTGTAGTGAAACACAGGCATATACATAGTATGTAATTAAGATGACGTTAATATTGGCCTTTTTTCTGGATATTGCATATTGTGTACATGTCCTTACCACTCTTCTTTTGTACAATTAGGTGCACGTCTGAAAACTGTACAATTATGGAAGAAATTGAAGAGCTGCTGCCAAGAAAAGGATGTCATGGAGGAATTCAATGAATATGAGGGACATGGTGCAAACATAACCTGCATAACAGATCACCCAGGATTCAAATCAAAGTGTCTGGATGTTTGGGTGTTGCAGACAGCCTACCAAAGGTATTCGAAGAGGGACAGACAACAAGCAGGTGATCAGCCACGTAATGAGTAAGTTACTTGTGTGCACAAATGTGTAGAGCTCAGAAACTTTGATGTATTTTTGGGAAGTTGAATGGTCACTCTGGCACAGTCACAGAATAAATAGATAAATAAGCAAATAAGGTTGAAGTGATTACCATTGACATGTATTATCTTGTATTTTACAGAATGTATCGCTATGTGGCATACCGCCAGCTGGTGAGATTTTGTAGGGGAATACTTGGTAAGAACCACAGAATGCCATCATGTGCCATTCAAAAGATCTGTGCTACGTTTCCATCTGACAACTATACGTCGTTCAAATATCCAGCACTTTATTAGAGTCAATAACAAAACACAATGTCAGTTCAGTGATTGAATCTGCTTCTATACAGCACAACAGCATCCCTCTTGTTTGGTTCTTCCACCGACTGCTGAGTGGATCTGGGACTTCGAAATGTTCCTCATCAACATTGTCTTGGCACAGATCATTGAGTCTCGGTCAAGAGTTCAGTAACATACTCTGCAAAAAAGATGTTTTATAATCAAGCATTATATATAATATATTGTATGTATGTGTATATATATATATATATATATATATATATTATGATGCTGACTTTTGGAACAACCAACCTGGATTGGAACTTGCAGTCCAGCTGACCTGACACGTGGTCGCGCCTGCATGGACTAGTGGTGTATCCATGGAGGGGATCCGTCTGCACAGCAATTTCTTTCTGACATGTCTGAAATGTACAAAACACAACTTTACTAATAAATCTTTCAAACCAGCTTGAAATTGTATTGCATGTTTATACATGTCTGCGCAAAGAAAATATCTAATAACATTCATAATAAAAGATGTGGTTGAATTGATGGAGAGAGCAATGATATCAAATTAAACAAATATATGAATTATGTACATGCATGTGGTGATTGTATTTTTAACACGTCATGTACAGATGACGTACAGTCTTTATACTTACTGGTGTACACACAGCTTCCTCCCCAGTCTGGATGTCCAATAGATTGTGACTGATCATACAGGTATCCTCAGTTCTGTCAGTGGCTTCATTCAACAATGTTTCAATACCTATGTAATAATAGGGTGATAGTTAAAAGTTAAATAGGGTGATCGTTAAAAGTTAAATAGACTCACGCTCAAACTACAAAATAATATGGGGAAGCCTGTTATAAACATTGAATCTATACTTAATTAAGCTAATGAAGTGTAATTAGCTAAAGCTATTAATACTACAAACAATAACACACAGATATTGGCTAGGGCCTGGTGTAAACTCGTTACATACAGTAGGCCTAGACCGATTATGGCTTTATGCTTGTAACAATAAATAAATTCAACAGTAGCACGGCTTACCGTCGCTCTCTCCCTTTTGGCGAATGCATTTCGTCGTCTCTTTGGTGGAGGACTCTGCATCGGCGGAGGTGTTTGAATCGGCGTGCTGGCTTGTGCTGGCTGGGGTCTCGGCAGTATTGTAAGCACAGCATCTGCGTTCAGTTTTAAATTCTTTTTGAATCTAATTTCCTTGGCGAGCATAGTTTGTTCGAAACACGATCTGTCTGTGCTGTCTACAAATAATCCGTTTCATCGACGCACTTGTCTTGTCCATAAACGCGACATTTTATCATCTTTTGGCCACAGAAAGCTAGATTTGGAGATGGCCCCACATCCCCATACAACACATCGCTTGCCAATTATCCTTGACGATCGATTGTTGTCCATTCTTTCTCGTAATAATTGACAGCAGTCTTTGCTGGACGCTTCAACGCAGACAAACACTGGCGGCTGTGTTATACTTGTCACGTCATCGCCCGAACATTGCCGAAGTGGATGTTCTCGGCGCAGCGATCAATTGTTGTTAGCGGAAGTCATTTTTATGCTGTTATGATCGTGATTTATTACGAATACATCAATATCAAAAATATATATATGGCACATTTCACAATAGATATGCAACCTCTACCATATACCAAGCACAATAACACTGACAAATTATAATTTCGTAGGCCCTTTAAGGATTATAATTTGAGTCGCCATTAAAAGACTAAACACGCAGAGAAATACAAGAACTTGACTGATGCAGAGCTTTGCTAGCTAAACTGCAAACTCAACAAGGACTTTTTAACCAAGCTTCCAGGGATGGAGCAGTCAAAATCAAAGAGAGTTTGGTGGATTTGGTGGGCACTAATATGCCCAGAGAAAAAAGAAGCATTTGAGAATGTGCCGCTCTGCAGGCAAACCATAACGAGAAGGATCGAAGACATCGTGGAAAATCTGGAGCTTCAGCTGCAAAACAAAGCAGACAATATTGACTTTTTCTCCTTAGATCTAGACGAGAGCTGTGATGTCCATGATACAGCCTAGTTACTTGTCTTTGTGCGTGGCATAACGAAAGACTACGGAGGAGCTGGCAACAATGCGGTCAATGAAAGGGACGACGACGGGGAGTGATTTGTTCATGGAGGTAAAAGCATGCATGGACAAGCTGGGACTGTAATGGGACAAATTGGCACAAATTGGCAGGTTGTCCAAATCTGACAGGAAAGAATATTGGACTTTTGAAGCGGATACAAGATAAAGTGACTGAAATAGAAATTAGTATTTTTGTATTGTACTATACATCATGAGGTGTTATGTAAGAATGTGCTAAAGATTTACCAAGTTACTGATGTTGTATCTAAAACAGTTAACTTCATCAGAGCAAGAGCATCGAATCACAGGCAGTTTGTTGCACTTTTGGAGGAACATGAGACTGAACATGGTGACATAGGCTACCACACAGCTGTGAAATGCAAGGACATCCCAGAGCTCTCAGATGCAGACTGGATGACCAATCGTGCATTTGTTGTTGATGTGACTGCACTGATGAATGGACTAAATACCAAATTGCAAGGCAAGGGCCTCTTTGCACATGAAATGTGCAGTGGTGAAGGCTTTCATGAGGAAGTTGTAAGTTGCAAGTTCCTTTCAAGCCAATTGGAGGGCAACATTCTCACCCATGTGCCAACACTAAGAGAAGCCACACCATCAGCTGGTCACCTCTGCAAGTACTCATCCATGTTACGCAACTACATGGTGAGTTTTTAAGGCGCTTTGAAGACTTCAAAACAGTTGAGAGTAAAATGTACATGATTTCTTCTCCCTTCACTTGCAGTGTGGATAATGCCCCCAGTGATGTTCAGCTTGAACTCATTGTCCTACAGTCTGATACCTTACTGGCAGAGCACTTTAAGTCAGTATCACTGCTGGATACTTTGGAAAGAGGATAACTTTCCACACATGAGGAGGCATGGCCAGAAGATGTTGGTTCTTTTAGGATCTACCTACATATGTGAACAAACATTCTCAGTGATGAAGTTTAACAGATACAGATACAGATCATCTCTCACTGACGATCACCTGTCAGCTGTCATCAGATGAACAAGGCCGTGTCCATAACAGTAGCTCATAAGCCAAAAATGTGTGGGCACCCCTGGTCTATATTATATACTGTGTGTCTAGCTGGGGAGTTTTACTTTGCCGTGTATTGTGTACGGTCCACCATGCTGGATGTGGTACCCATGCCATACCTCATTAGAAAGTTTAGAGTCTCGTCTATTTAGATTTTGAGATCACAATCACAACAGCAGGTACAATCAGCGCCTCCAAAATATCAATTAAACTCAAAAATCAAAATCATAACTTTGAGCCAACTCACCTATGAAACCTATAATAATCCTGTAATCAGTAATAATCCAAAAAATACACTCCTGTGTCATTTCCAAAGGTCCAAATGATTGTTTCCCATTAAAAATATATTGATCGCCAACATCGTCACGTCCATAAAAGTCCATAAACAGCTGTTGCAATCTTTGAAATCAGCTGATCGATGTGTGAGATATTTTGTTTATACTCGGTAAAAACTGCATGCAGCGCCGAGCGCCTGCTTCCCAAATGTAGAGCGGGCTCTCAGCGTTCGATTGACACCTCGTTTGAGCCAATCAGAGCTTCCATGCCTTATCTACAGCCATCAATACCCAATCAAACGAGGCGTTCATTGTCTATACGATGCCACCGGGAGGCTGAGCTGCTCCTGTAACAAAAGAAGAGGGTGGGCACTTTCTTATTAAGTGGACACTCATTGGCTCATGAAGGTTGTAAAAAACCCATAGAAGCTCCGTTTGGCTCAAATGAAATGTCAATCTAACGCTGAGAGCCCGCACTAAAACCAGGAAGTGTCTGAACTGCGATGAGCGTACGAGATAGTAAGTTATGACTGTTTATCACACAATGTAAAAATCGATCATCTGATTTCACAGATTGCAACACCTGTTCATGGGCTTTTATTGATGTGACGATATTCACGGTGGATATCTTTTTACCGGAGACAAACGTGTGGACATCTGGCAATGGCTTAGGAGCGTTTTTTTTTTTATATTGCTGGAAAAGAGGATATTTATGAGGCTTTATAGGTAAGTGGGCTCAAAGTTATGATTTTGATTTTGAGTGTACTTGCTAGTTTGAGGAGCTGATTGTACCTGCTGTTGTGATTTTCATCTCAATATCTAAATAGACGAGATTCTAAGCTTTGCAAAAATATTTGTATTTTTTCAGAATTAGGAAATGTACATGGCACAATAAAACTCCTCGACGGCCACAATAAAACTCCACGTCGTCCACCCGTTAAGAGGTTATGACCACTCCTGGATTTCCTTGAATGTTTTCCTATGAAATTGACATCTACCATGTGTGTGTTTCTATGTGCAAGAGAATGTGACGTTAGGTGCGTACAGTTCTGTGGAGCTATCGGTGAAGACAAAACACTGGGAGCTCAACTGTCGAACCTACATAATGAACAACTGTGTGTATGCCCCACCATCGCCACAGTACCTACAGGTAAGACTGCATTGACTGCGTCCATGCTTGTTGGCTCAAAGCACTTCAATGTAGCCAATGATGGAGAAATTATTCTTTTCAAGCAGTTAAGAGTGTCATACAAATTATTCAACCCTGAGAAAGTCATCATTCCAAACATTTTAAAGGATCTACATTTTTATTGTCAACCATTCCCATAAAAACCCAAATAGACTTTGTGTTACTCCGTCTCTCAATACTTTCTGACCACCCTGTGAGTGGCACTCAGCCCCATGCCAATTCATTCCTACTGAAGATGTAAATCTTTAAAGAAGGCTCACAAATATATAGTTTTATGTTTGCAAAGAAGGTCATTCATTTCTTTAAACAGCTTTACAACCTTATAAATACAGGATTTTGATCAGACACTCTTTACAAATGTGCTTCTGTTAGCACCAACTCTGAAGATGCTAATAATTGCAGTGTAACTGCGTGTGAAACATTATCTCATTTAAACATGTTGTTGGCAAACATTACAAAAATAGGAGGAAATAGTGCATTTGTTTGAGAATATTTTCAGTGAACTGATGTTTCTGTGGTCCTGCTTGATGCCCACGTTATTATTGTGGGCAATAGGAAGCTTTTTGACATTGTTGGGTATGGAAGCCCAAAGGGCGCTGTGATTGTCTTTCAATTGAATCCAGTAAACTTCTAGTTGATCAAGATACTTATTTATTTAAAGTGATGACAGCATTTCAAAAATACCCTCAGCCGAGGACACTTTCACACACCAAGTCCACCGTCCGAATCAATAAAGAGCCAGTTAGCTGTCTGTTGGTAAAAGTGAAAGTGGTACAAAAACATCATAAACATTTTGCTATATTCTCTACAGAAGGGTGTCGTCGTCCCTCATTGGTCCATGTTGGCGTGATTATGCCCCTTGGTGGGCAGTCTTGTTGTGACGAGATGGAGGTAGACCTGAAACTCTTTGAAGAGAACCTACAGTGCTTCACATTCATAACTAATATAGTGCTCATTATACATTTGTGAAGAAATACATGTTGTGTAATAATACATTTTGATTGAGGTGGACGAGTACATGTGATAATCATTAAATGTGACACAATACAATCAGGAGTTTATTTACTTCGCAAATTCCCTCCGTACACACCATTTATGGTGTGTATATCATTCAGTAAATATAAAGCACCAATTGGTGCAAGAATACAGCATATGGTATGAAATAATACATTCTTAGTTGTTTGGTTTTTATTTCAATCAAAAACGTACCTGAATTAGAGAATGACTATAAAATAGGGAATACCTCAATCAAATAACATACCTGAATTTAGAGAACAATGACTTATAAAAATAAGAATAAAAAATACCTTCGGTAATGTGACTTTGTCTTTGATAAAAAATACCTTTAGCAGCAGCTTTGTCTTTAATAAAGAATACCTTTAGTAATAGCTTTGTATTCTAGTATAAAAATCTCTTTTAGCTTCACCTTTTTATTCCAGTATAAAAATCGCTTTTAGCTTCATTTTTTATAAAAACACTTTTGGTATAAGACTGTAAATTTCAGTACACTTATAACATCAATAAAAAACAGTAGAAAAACAGTAAATCTCAGTATACCTGGAACATCAGTAAAAGACTGTAAATATAGGTAACTTGCAATGTCTATGTAAGACTGAGGTAGCTGTATTAGACTGTACCTACAGTGTGAGACTAACTACAGTAGAATCAGTAGCTGAGGCATGGCAGGAGTGATCATTTAGTGGAATTTATTCACACGAAAGCATCTACCTGCAGGCTTTGTCTTTCCTCCTCTGTGAGATGATCTAAGAGGAACTCGCCTTCTCTGTGCATCAAAAACTGACCTGCTTCAGCTCTCTCTTTGTTCAGGGCGGTGGTGATCAGCTTAGTGGTTAGGGTGCGGATGCATGGGATGCAGCAACATCCACACAGGATTAGTATACCTATCATTATCGGTATGATCAACAGAATGCTCAACACCATCATCTTATACTGACCAAACCAACGTTCCATGGAGCTTGTGAAGTAATTCTCTACCCCACTGTTTGAGGCTAGCTCTTTGCTGAGTGCGCTGAGTCCTTCCAAGGCTCTAGTAATGGATCCATTAGGGGCTGTGTTATTTGGGATGAAAGTACAACACATAGATCCAAACAATTTGCAGACACCCCCTTTTTCAGCCAACAACATGTCTAATGCAATTCTGTTCTGATATGACATCAGGCTAGTCATCCCTAATTGCTCATGCACTCCAGTGAAAGCATCTACGGTGTTGTTTACGAATCTCTGCTGGTTGTAATAAAGGTAATTAATCCAAGCTACATTTTTGTTGACAGTCACTCGAACGAAAATGGACTCAAAACCCGCTGCAATTTCATTTCTAGCTTTGAATTCGTCAGGGACACCACATGGTACTCCCATGGAGTCCATGTAAATTGAGGAGCTGAAACTTCCACTGGGAATAGAACGTTTAGCTCGACTCAGGAGCTCATTCCCACTAGACCGACTGGAGAGTTCTTCAGCAGAGATTGGCAGGATGTAGAAAGGCATTACCAACTGTACCAATGCACAGGTACCTACCCAGTCTGGCGGTAGGGCTGGATACAAAGTGTTTGTACCACAGTACCACCATACGTCAGCTCTGGCAAATTCCATGACAGACATCTTCGTTCCTATCCTCACCTATGGTCATGAAGGCTGGGTCATGACCGAAAGAACGAGATCACGGGTACAAGCGGCCGAAATGGGTTTTCTCAGATGGGTGGCTGGCGTCTCCCTTAGAGATAGGGTGAGAAGCTCAGCCATCCGTGAGAGACTTGGAGTAGAGCCGCTGCTCCTTTACGTTGAAAGGAGCCAGTTGAGGTGGTTCGGGCATCTAGTAAGGATGCCACCTGGGCGCCTCCCTAGGGAGGTGTTCCAGGTACGTCCAGCTGGGAGGAGACCCCGGGGAAGACCCAGGACTCGGTGGAGAGATTATATCTCCTCACTGGCCTGGGAACGCCTCAGGATCCCCCAGTCGGAGCTGGAGGATGTGGCCCGGAGAAGGGAAGATTGGGGTTCCTTACTGGAGCTGCTGCCCCCGCGACCCGATCCCGGATAAGCGGTAGACGATGGATGGATGGATGGATGGATGGACATCTTTGCTTCAAACAACATCCCTCCGTGGGAAACCCTTAGAGTGGAATTACACCATTTCAAATGTCCTACCTGAGTGCCTGCGCCACTGGTCTTGGTGATACACTCATAATCGCCTTCATAGGCCGAAAAATGAGGTGGAATGAAGTCAATTCTGGTCACTGGATACAACAGGGCCAGAGAGGTGCATCCTGCGGGACTGACAAGAGTGTACAAAGCATACATACACTGGAGACCTGCTGGGTCATTACTCAGATTCAATGGAAATGGAATAGTAGCTAAACTAGGTCTAGCAGCGGCGCATGCAACACAGTTTGCTTGACTACTCTGTTCAACGGAGTATCTCACCCAATCCATCCATGCATTTCTGTCCTGATATCCTGTCTCCACTGCCATTGTTTCTTTAAGATTAGTGATGTTCAGATAAGTCACACTCATTTTCATCCTTGCTAGTCCGGTGTACGTTTTCTGGGTCTTTTTCTCAAGAGGGATTAAGCTTGACTCTATTACCTTCAACCAAAAGATGAACAGTGGGTCTTTGGGATTCTTTGATATCCCTAAATAGTACAGGCCAGAATCAGAGAGTTCAGGGTGGAAAACTGTGATGATCACAGGGTTACAATTTGTCGGATGCCCATTACCGGGCAGAGTTCTTGGATCAGGATTAGGATTAGGTGGTTCACTTTCACCGCATTTACATGGGCTTCGTTTAATGATTCTCCATTTTTCAACCAAGGGGTGGTCTAGATTAATCCATCCCCCGTTTGAGTGTGCAAACACATTGGGATAATGACAGGGAGGCATACACAGATACTTGGCTTTGTTGGAATCGCAATGTGTTTTCCATATTTCACCGTTAACAGACATCATGGTGTTTACATCAAATTCAAACAAGGTGATCTTGTCTCTCTCTACTGTAACGGTAATCCCACCTTCCTTAATATCTACGGCTTCGTTGTTTTTCATGCGTCTCATGCGTCTCACTCGTCGCGTTAGTATGGTGTTAGGGGGTGCAGTCTCATTAGGGAATCGTTCAGTCACATCTTGGATTTGTTTAGTTGTCAGATTGTCTGGTATGTAGTAAGCTTCATTTGGGCAAAGATTAGCTACTCTATTGCTTGGTTCCTTGGTTCCTTACTTCCTACGCTCAGGCAAAACTCCCACCATGTCAAGGGGAGCACTATAACAATTGTGAGCAGTGCTAACCCAGCTATCATCCGAGGGTCTCCCCACAGAGAGATTTTCTGGTACACTATTACCTTCGCTTTTTTGTCTTTTATTGGTGGCATTTTTAACTGGTTTTATCTGCTATCTGCTCACTTAGACGGACAAACAAATAATTGTGACAAGTGAAACTTAGATTAATCTAAGGACAATTTATCCTCTGGTGCTGATTCTAGATTCACAAATCAATTAGTCAGTACTGTTTTGTTCCAGCAGGTTCAAATCTTGACTAACTTCTGCTAAACAGCGAGAAGGCGCCAGTGCAGGTACATAATGTGTGAGGTGGTGCCAATTAGCTCCTGTTTTACCTTTTACACGGAGCGCGTGTGAAGTACATTCTGTCATCTCCCACGGTCCAGTCCACCTAGGTTCAGACCACTTTCTTTTGTGGACCTTGACCCTTACCCAATCACCTGGTCCAACAGGAGTCTCTGGTGGTTCGTCAGGTTTTTCTGCTGCTGCTTCCACCTGTGTAGACAAAACTTCAATGATTTTAGCCAAAGCCTTGACATATTCATCTGCCTCAATCTGCCATAGATCTAATACAGGACCGTGCCCTCCTTCGCGTGGAGGGCCAGGCATTGGTCTACCGGTTAACAGTTCATGTGGAGACAAATGTGTTTGACTGCTTTGTGAGTATCCCATTGACATGAGTGCCAAAGGTAGGGCATCTACCCACTTTAACTTGTTACCATAACATGTTTTAGCAAGTTTTCTTTTGAGTGTTTGATTAGCTCGTTCTACCAAACCCTGTGATGCCGGATGATATACTGACCCAAATTTGTGTGTTATGCCAAAATACTTTTCTACTTCTTCAAGCTTATGGCTCGTGAAGTCTGTCTCATTATCTGATCGTATGCAACGTGGAGCTCCATACCTTGGTATGAGTTCATTTTTTAACCATTTGATTACAGAATTGGCATCTTCTTTTTTGCAGGGAATTGCTTCAATCCACTTAGTGAAACGATCGACCATTACCAAAACATATCTGTACCCTCTTACCACATTTTCTGCTCCCATGTCTGTATAGTCAATACATATCTCTTTGAATGGTGCATCTGGCACTGGATAACGACCCATAGGACACTTGTATGTTCTTTTATTGTTAAATTTACAACAGGTATCACATTCTGTTACAAAGTTTTCAACCATCTCTTTCATAAATGGGTGCCATCATTCTACCTCTATGTCCCTTGTTGTTCTTAGTTTTCCAACATGCGTGGGGCCATGGGCTTGTTTGATCAACAGGTGACATAGTTTAGCTGGTGCCACGAGTCTGCCATCATGAGCTCTCCAGATTCCTTCAGTCTTGGTGGCTCACTTATGAGCCCATTGATTATGCTCATAGACTCCTGCTTGTGCTTGCATTTCTTTGATGCTCTCCAAAGTGAGTTGCTCTTGATTTTCACTGTTCACTTTAGCTGCCTTGTCTGCTGCATCATTTCCTTTTGCCACTGCTGTATCAGTTTTCTCATGACCTTTGCATTTCATTATAGCAACATGTGATGGCAGCAGTGTCGCTTTCAGTAGGGCTCTTAATGCTTCAGCATGTTTGACAGGATTTTTGGATGAAGTCAGGAAACCTCTTCTCATCCACTGGGGGCCGTCAATATGGACAGCGCCATATGCATAAGCAGAGTCTGTGTATACATTTATTCTCTGGCCTTCTCCATGTTTTAACGCTTGTGTTAACGCAACTATTTCTGCTAGCTGCGCAGAGGCTGGTTGTGGAATGATGCAAGCTTCCAATGTTATTATCTCTTTTTCACTTTGTTGCACTACAGCATAGGAAGCTACATTTCCTTGATCTCCTTTGTAGCAGCAGCCATCACTGTATAGAATTTTATCTGGATTATTCAATGGTTTGGTTTCCAAATCTGATCTAATTTTAAGATCTTGTTGTGAGACAAATCCACAGTCATGTGGGTCATGGTTTTCTGAATTCAGTCCTGTTGCCATGTTGATTGTCCCTGCCACATATGTGATGTGGGGCTTAGTTAGTGTTTCTTCTATCTTTACTTTTCTGACTGGAGAAAAAGTGAACGCTTGTGAGTTTAGAAACGCCACTACACCATGTGTAGTGTTTACTTTGAGAGGGTGGCACATCACCACGTGTGCAGTCTTTTGAATTGTCTTTGCTAGAGCAGCCAGGTGTCTTGCGCAACCTGTTTGTCCTTGTTCAACATTGTCCAATTTTGAGCTGTGGTACATCAGTATATGTCTTTCTCCCCCTTTTTTCTGAAACAGGACTCCATTTACCATCCCTCCTGTTTCAGAAACATCCAAATGAAAATCATCATTGTAGTCTGGGGAGCATAGATGTGCAGCTTGTCCCAAGGCTTGTTTAGTCTTAGTGAAAGCTTCTTCGCCTTCTGTAGTCCAGATGAGCTCAGCAGTGAGGTTTCTGTTTCCTGCTTCTGAGAGCATGTCTCTGAGTGGTTGAGTCAGATTTCCATAATCTGGTACATGAGTCCTACTGTAACCCGTCAATCCAAGAAATGCCAACATGTGTTGTACTGTCTTTGGTTTTCCATGTGATAGGATTGAGGTCCTTTGTGCATTGGTTAGAGTCAGGCTGTTTGCAGAAATGAGTCTTCCCAAGAAAGTGACTGATCTTCTTGCAACTTGAGTTTTTTCTTTCTTGACTTTGTATCCTGATTCTGCAAGTAGTGTAAGGAGATTTGCTGTGGCTTCCAGGCAGGATTCAGCACTAGTGCCTGCGAGCAGCAAATCATCAACGTACTGTATCAGAGTTACACCTGGTGGCAGTTGTAAGCTGCTTAAGTCTTTTTTCAGAGCTTGATTGAACAGTCCTGGGCTGTCTTTGTAGCCTTGTGGCATTCTGTTGTAGGTGTATTTCTGTCCTTTATATGTGAAAGAAAATATGTCTTGTACTTCAGGGTCCAATGGTAGACAAAAGAAAGCATTAGCCAGATCTATGACTGTGAAGTATTTGTGTTCAGGATTCAGATTTTGAAGTGCCACATATGGGTCTGGAACAGGTATATTTTGTGACACCGTAGCAGAGTTGATTTTTCTTAGATCATGAACCATTCTCCAGCCTTTGTTGCCAGTTTTTGGGACTGGTAAAATGGGTGTGTTCCAGATGGAGTTTGAGTGTCTGATTACGCCAGCTTCTAGGAGTCCATTGATTGTTGCTCCTATTCCTTCAACCTGCTCTCTTTTTAGGTTATATTGCGGTAACCAACATGATGATTGTTCTGTTTTGAGAGTCACTGAGACCTCATGATGAGGCACAAAACCTACATCATAGTCTCCAGTTGTCCACAAATATGATGGGATATCTTTGAGTGTTTCTTCTGTGTCAGGATGGTTGGTGTGTTCTCTTTCATGGTCTCTTTCCAATTCTTGTTCTTCCAAGATGCCAACATCCATACTGTGGTGAGTGATTTTCCACATCGTCTCATCTTCTGCTCTCCATACGCAGGCAATATTGGTTGGGAGCCAGTTGATTGACAAGGCTCTCTTTATCATGGGACCTAGGGACCTTGCTTCAGATCCTACTGCGAATGCCAGTGTGATATGTGGCACTGCTTCAGCTGATAATGCATACCATTGCAGTTGTTCTTTAGTGAGAGCACAGAATGCAGCTACACCTTGAGGTCCCACGTAGCTGTCCTTGACTTCTATTTGCTCCTTTGTCATGTTTCTTTCTTCCTCCCAGGCTTGTTGATACTCTTCGTCAGGTTGACGCAAGTAGTTATAGGTGCAGTGTAAAGGATCAAGTGGAGGTCCATATGGAGCTAATGTGTTGATCCAAGGCTTCCATTCCATGTAAGTCTTCTGGACTCCTGGAGTGTCTTGACCTTCTGTCAACAGGCGGCTCCAATACACTGTTGTGGTAGTTTCTTCAATGTCTTGGGTAGGGCTTGATGTCATCACCAAGATCCTTTGATCTGTTTGATACTGTCCATGCAGAGGTATTTGTCCAGGAAACTGTAGAGTCAGTCCATCACTGGAACATAGAATTCGTGCTCCAGTTTTAACCAGCAGGTCTCTACCCATCAGGTTTACAGGACACTTTGGGGAGAAGAGGAAAGGGTGTAGCAGGGATTGTTTACCAAGTACAGTGACCAATGGCATGGTATACTTTTGTTCTTCTGTTCTTCCCGAGTATCCAACAGTTCGAAGGGTCTTTGTAGAGAGAGGTGGTGTTTCTCCTTTCAAGGAAGTTATACAGGACGCTGTTGCTCCTGTGTCCACCATCAGTTCCATTTTTTCTCCTTCTATCGTACAGGTGACCATTGGTTCATTCTGAGCTGGAATAGCTTCACCTGCAGTTGGATCCTCTGGGCATCTTCATTGTGAGGAGCCATCCCATTCCTGGGAATGTTCCCATGCAGAGAGTGGCATTTGGTGAGTGTTGGGAGGATTTCTTCCTCTTCCTCTACCAAAACTTTGTTGTCCTCTTCCTCCTGCAGGACCTTGCTGTCCTCTTCCTCCTCTTCCATAGGTGGGATATCCTCCTCCTCTACTGTTAGGGAATCCTCCTCCTCCTTGGTAGGAGTTTCCTCCTCCTTGTTGCCCATACTGGTGGCAGTCTTTGACCCAGTGAGATGCGCTTCCACAATTAAAGCATCCCTGTGGCGGAGCTCTTTCATAATTTCTGTAGCGGTTGTTACCCCCTCTCCATGCTCCTCTGTTTGGTACTTGCCATGGAGGTCCATTCTGAGGAACTTGTTGCTGTGTATGAGTCTGTATTGTTGTTTCTGGGAATTCTCCAGCATCGTACTGTCCCATTAACATCTGTCTCTTATCTTTCTTATTTCTTGAAGCCTCAGTGTCTTTCTCAGCCATTTGAGCCTTTGCCAATCTTCTGGTGATTGTCAGATGTTCTTCTTCCTTCTGCACTTCTGTTTGCCTGTGTTGCTCGTCATGATGCACAAGGTGCTCTCTCCAAAGTGCATTAGGCATTGTGTCTAGTCCCAGACAGTTTTGGACATGAGTAGATAGGGCCTTTATCACTGCATTTCTCCACAACATGGTAGCTGATGCAGAGGAGTCATGTCTTTCTCCAGTGCTGTCTAACCAGACGCCTTCGCTTCTTTTCAGGAAAGCATGCATTTCTTCATCATTTCCTTTCTTTAGGCCTGTCACTGCTGTTATGCTGCGGGTGGTGGGAAAAGCGTCTCTCATAGCATCCCAGTAATGATTCCTGTGAGGATTGAAGGATTTTTCATCGTCCTCGTTATTGCATCCAGCGGTGAGATCCATGTCTAGTATCCTCTTTTTTCCTTCCAGTCTGCCCATGAGAGTCCTCAAATCTCCCACACACACTCGGTCTCCTGCTGTGCATTTCTCAAATTCATTAATCCATTTCTGTCCTCCTGAGGTGAGGGGAGGCAATTTGGCCGCCAAACTCTCCAAATCACAATGACTCCAAGCGTGGTATACCATGGGTCCTCCTGGTGTTGCCATGAGTGGCATCTGTTGTGCTGCTCTTTGCTCTTCCATCTTATTTCTGGTTCTAGTCGAAATTGACTGTTCTTTCATCTTCAGTCCTTCTACAAAGTATGTCTTGAAGTCACTCTTTTCTTCTGGGGAAATCGTGCTGAGACTCCTTTCAGAATTCCTTGAGCTTCTTCCAGCTTGTTCAAATTCTTCTTCATCCTCATCAGTTTTATCTTCTTCATACTCTGGTCCCTCCTCGCTTGTTGCTTCTTCCTCCAGTTTTTCCAGGCTGTCATAGCCCGTTCTTTGGCGTGTACCATCATGTTTGATGATTTCTCCCCTTCTTATTGCATCTTCTTTGCGTCTTTCATCCATTCGTACTGCTTCAGCTACCAGTATTTGCTGTTTGTTTGAAATGGTGTAATCATGGGAAACTGAGTATGAATCTGGGGTGCGTAGTACCTCTTTATGTGGATTTGGAGCAGGGTGAGCAGCAAAATGAGAGGGAGAGTGGGCGTTGAGTAGCTTTTCCTCTAATTTTTCCTCGAGTAGTTGGACATGTTTCATCAGGTGCTCTAGTCGTTTCTCTGTTTCTCCCTCCTCTACTTCCAGACATCCTCCCTTTATGCCCATCATGGGTGCCTGTATTGGAGTGGGATTAACAGGATTGTGACTGGGTGCATATACTGGAGGGGCGGAGGCTTGTGTCAAATCTGGGTAGAGTTGAGGTGTAGGCTGGATAGGTGTAGTTTCTTCATGTTTGGTGCCTTTTTCTTCTTCTTTTGCTTCCCTGATTACACAAATTGTCTCAGGTGCGGTCTGAGGTATGTTCTTGAAGAGTAGAAGGAGATGCATAGCTCTGGATTTTCTGTTTGCAGCTTTCAATGCGGCTTTCTTTGCAGCTCCAAATCTTTGTTTTTCTCCTGTCTTCTCCCATGCTGCCATCTTTTGTTGATATTCGCCATTTTCAAATTCGTAAACTGCCCTTCTTTGGTCCTCACTTGGACCTTGTTGATTATCAGTTGGAAACAATCCTCTTTCTTGCCATGCGAGTAGTAGCTTTTCTGTCTTTGCTCGAACCTTCTTTCTTTCACTCGGTTTGGTGCAGGCATCCAATCGTTGGTACATTTGTTCTTTGTACCGTGCTGTGGACACAACATTGACTTGCTTTGAGCTTTCAGATGGATCCATCATGTTGAAAATTTGAAATTCCGTCAGTGGAGATACTCAAAATTCAAATAAATTGAGCGCAAAATGAAAATAAAAATTTGAAATCAAAAAAATGTTTACGTTTTAAATCTAAAATAGAATTGAAATCAAAAAATGTTTACGTTTAAATCTGAAATAGAAAATAAAAATTGGAAGTGTAAATCTCCTAAATTTAAATCTGAAATCAGAAATAAAAGAAAACATGGAAATCAAAACCATAAAATGTAAATCTGAAATATAAGTATAATCAAAGGTAAATCAAAGGCAGAACTTTTTCTCTAATGGGCAATTTATGACAATTATTATAATTATAACTCTTAGTAGTTATTTGAATTTTGGGTGTAAATTCAATTTTGTCCACCAGATGGAGGCATATGTCCACAACAAGAGATTCAAAGTTCAATTTAAGGTTACTCGGTCAATGGTACAGGAAACCAAAAAACTTTTTACTCCTTGTGGAGAACTTACGGAATTACAAAAACAGGAAATGGACTACAAGTCAAATCAATGAAACTACAAAATTTTCTTGCGGCTTTGTCCCTTTGGAACTCCTAGTGGAGAACTTACTGTATTACAAAAACAGGAAATGGAATCAAATCAATGAAGCTCCTGTTGCAGGGAGCACACTCCTAAGTAGGAGTACATTCCCTGGAGCTGGAGCTTTGTATTCGTTACTTTTTATCAATACACAAATTCTTCGTTTTAATTCCCACCCCCAAATGTTTTCAGCGTGAGACTCAAGGTTCTGTTTGTTCCGAGGTACTTTCCACAGTCCAACAGCTTCTTGGCGTTTTTACACGCTCGAGTTGCTGGCCTTGTTAAGCACTCTGGATAATCCTGGGTTAAACTGTTCTCTGTGGCTGATGATACTGACAGGTGGCCTATTTGCTTTATTCTGTCACAAATCAAAATCATATTGGGCTCTGAGACTATTTTCTGTGCCCTCAGTTCAGACTTGAGTGGGTATGTTTGGTCAAAAACGTTGTTCTTTGTCTCATAGTGGCGTTTCATATCACCACTTTTAATGAGCACCACGGTCTCTGAGCATATGAGACACTGGTATTGTGCTCCAGTGGGAAGGATGAACATGAATGAGTCTATCCATTCTGAAAGCTCTGTTGACTTTTCTTTTCTTGGAGAGTGCCATGACTAGTTATTATTCTCTCCCTATCTGCCGCTTACTCATCTCTTCGTCTGTGTTTCTCTCCCTTTCTCCGTCTTCTCTCCCTATATCGCTAACTCGTCTTTCCGTCTGTCACGCACCTCTCGCCTCTTATCTGTTTGTATTCAGAGTCGCAATGTTTGCCGGTTGGAATGCACAGATTTGATTAGCTGAGTAGCATCACGTGGGATGGCTTAACTCGCATGTCATTGGTCTGTGAGTTTCCTGAACCTCTAAACCAGTGCCGTAAAAAAGAGAAAAGCTGCGCCGGTTAAAATTGAAAATCCCTTAATAATTTATTGATTATAGGTCTTTGTCCGGATACGTTGGCATCTGGGTCCGGGCTCGGACCGCAGTCCTCCAGTTAGTGACCCCTGCTCTACGCGGTCAGAGAGCAGACTGATGTCATCTGCATAGTCCAGGTCCGTTAGGACTAGAGCAGGGTGTTGTCTCGACCTCCTAGGTGTTATTGTTATTATCCACTACTGAAGTCCTGCCTCCCTGTCCTCTGCCCCTACCTCACTCACCTCTTCAACTCCTCACTGTCCCATGGAACCGTCCCATCTGCCTTCAAAACAGCGGCGATCACCCCAATCCTCAAAAAACCCGGTCTGTGTCCCTCCTCTCTCAACAACTACCGCTCAATCTCAAATCTCCCTTTTCTGTCAAAAACATTGGAACGCATTGTTGCCAAACAACTCCATTCCCACCTCCATGCCAATCACCTTTTTGAACCCCTCCAGTCTGGTTTTCGCCCCCTCCACAGCACAGAAACGGCATTACTCAAGGTCCTCAACGACCTCCTCACCTCTGCTGATACCGGTTCACTCAACATCCTAATCCTTCTTGACCTGAGTGCAGCCTTTGATACCGTGAGCTATAACATCCTGCTCTCCAGACATCGGTATCGAGGGTACTGCACTCAGGTGGCTCCAATCCTAGCTGTCCGACAGATCCCACTTCATTTCCCATCACAACCATTCCTCTGCCACAGCGCCAGTCAGCCAAGGCTTCCCCCAAGGTTGAGTACTCGGCCCCCTCCTCTTCACAATCTACATCCTCCCCCTCGGTCAGATACTCCGCCACTTCAACCTGGACTTCCACTGCTATGCCGACGACACTCAGATCTACCTCAGCACCAAATCCCCCCATAAACCACCCCTCTCCCACATCGAATCATGTCTCACAGAAATAAAAAACTGGATGCAACACAACTTCCTCAAACTTAACAGCAGCAAAAATGAACTCCTCCTCATCGGCTCCAAATCCACACTCAGCAAAACCTCTAATCTGACACTCACCATTGACGGCACCACTGTTCCCCCCTCTCCTCAGGCACGCAACCTTGGTGTGATCTTTGACCCCTCCCTCTCCCTTGAGTCCATATCCGCCATATTGTCAAAACTTCCTTTTTCCACCTCCGCAATATTGCAAAAATCAGAACGTCTCTCACCCGCCCAGCAGCTGAAAGACTGTTTCACACCTTCATTTCCTCCCGCCTTGACTACTGTAACTCCTTTCTATATGGCATCACCGCAAGGTCCATCAACAGACTCCAACTGGTCCAGAACTCCGCCGCCCGACTCCTCACACACACCAAATCTTGGCACCATATCACCCCAGTCCTCTAAGAACTCCACTGGCTACCTGTCTCCCTTCAAATCAGCTACAAATTCCTGGTCCTCACTTACAAAGCCCTCCACCACCTAGCCCCCTCCTATCTCACTGACCTCATCTCCTCCTACCAACCCCCACGGTCCGTCAGATCCACCTCAGCTGGTCTCCTTTCCACCCCCAAATCCAAGCTGCGCAGCTTTGGAGACAGAGCCTTCTCCAGGGCAGCACCCAGGCTCTGGAACTCCCTCCCCCAAGACATCCGTGACTCTCTGTCTCTCTCCATATTTCAGTCCCGCCTCAAGACGCACCTCTTCTCAAGTATCATTTGCTAGCCCCCTGTTAACCGTATTATTATTATTATTATTTTTATTTATTTATTTTGCCTTTTTACTTCATATGTTCATAAGGTAAATTTCCCCATTGTGGGACTAATAAAGGATTTCTGATTTTTGATAAAACAGAAGATACATGGATAAAAAAGTTGCTTTTTTGCACAGCATAAAAGAAAAGTGAAATGAATGGGCTGCATCTTAAAAAAAATTGTAGAGGTTATGAGTTCAATAATTAGTATGGCCCTCGAAGGATGTTGTAAAAAATAAAATGGCCCTTGATAGGAAAAATGTTCCCCACCCCTGCTGTATGGTCTGTAAAGCCCACTGAGATATTTTTTTTATTGATATTGATTTTGATATTGAGTTAAATAAATACAATAATAATAAACAATAAAAGTACTTGTTCCACATTAAAATGTTCCCTGCGACAGATCTGACATTATTAGATTTTCTACTTTAGACACAGTTAGGTAGTCCAGGGTTTCCCAATGTAGGGGTCGGGGCCCTATCAGGACTGCCTGATACACAAATCTGTTTTCAGTTTTTGGCATTTCTCTAATCCTTGCTTTTTTGTGTGAATCACAATCATTTGACCTCTTTGGGCCTCAAACTATTATTTAAAAGTAACCTAGGGTGGTGATGGCCTAGTGGTACGCCTTCCAAACAAAACAGTAGACGGTCGGGAGTTCAATACCAGGCTGCCACCATTACCTTTACTACCACCATGTAGCAAGGTACTTAACCCTGAGTTGCTCCTGGCCAACTGTCCCTGTACTTAGTTCAATGTAAGTCGCTCTGGATAAGAGCATCTGCTAAATGACCTGTAATGTAGTAGTAGTAATGAAGTTATGGTTGTAGTCCAGTTTCAAAGGGGAAGTGTCCCTACTGTGCTTACATTCAATATTGTGCTCGTAATACATTTAGTGCAGAAAATACATATTGTGCAGAAATACATATTGATTGAGGTAGACAAATACATATGATAGTCTTTCAAGTGTGGATTAATACAATCAGGAGTTATTTACTTCACAATTCCCCCTTTACACACCATTTATGGTGTGTATAATCTCCAGTAAATATAAGGCACCAAGTGGTGTACAAATTCAGCATATGGTATACAAGAATAAATTCTTAGTGCGCTGGTTTTTATTTCAGTCATAAAAAGTACCTTTGGTAGAAAACATAAACTTTAATAAAAAATGCCTTCTGTATATAACATCAACTTTAATAAAGAATACCTTCAGTATAAAAACAAAGAACTTCACCTTGTATTCCAGTATAAAGACAATTAGCTTCAGTATAATAAAAAACACTTCCAGTAAAAGACTGTAAATATCAGTAAACTTGTAACATCAGTAAAAGACTGTAAATATCAGTAAACTGTTAATGTCTGTATAAGACTGTAATATCTAGATACGACTGTGAGAGACTGTGACTACAGTAAGAGACTGTAACTACAGAATAATCAGTGGCTTAGGTATGGCAGCAATGAACACTTTGTGGAGTTATTCACACGAAATCATCTTCTTCCAGACTGTCTTGTTCCTGCCCTATATTATAGTCTAAAAGTAACTTGGTTTCCTCTTGCATCAAAAATTGACCTTACTCTGTCTCTCTCTCTCTCTCTTTGGTCAGGGCAGTGGTGATCAGTCTAATCAAATCAAATTTATTTGTATAGCCCAATATCACAAATTATACATTTGTCTCAGTGTGCTTTACAGACTGTACAGGTTACGACACCCTCTGTCCTTAGACCCTCGCATCGCACAAGGAAAAACTTCCTAAAAGAAACCCCAAAATTAAAGGGGGAAAAATGAAAGAAACCTCAGGGAGAGCAACTGAGGAGGGATCCCTCTCCCAGGACGGACAGACGTGCAATAGATGTCGTGTGTACAGGATAAACAACATAGTACAAATACAACATTTGACAGAAATTATGTTGTGTTGGAAAAAAAAATAGAAAGTATGGATGAATCCAGGAAAATGTCAATAAGGCTTCCCGGTGTCCAGCAGGACCAAGTCAGCAGGCGCTGTCACGATTCATGATCCTGACGTAAACTTTATCAGTGGCAACCTGCCACATGAGAGACAGACACTCCGGGGATGATACCCCGGATGGTGAGTTAGTAACATACATTTACATAAATGCATACAGATAGAGAGGGAGAAGAAGGAGAAGAGAGGGGAGGGAGGGGAGGAGAGAGAAAGAGAAGGAAGAGAGCAGGAAGGTGTCCCCCGGCAGTCTAAGCCTATAGCAGCATAACTAGGGGCTGATCCAGGGCAAACCTGAGCCAGCCCTAACTATAAGCTTTATCAAAAAGGAAAGTCTTTAGCCTACTCTTAAATGTGGAGAGTGTGTCTGCCTCCCGAACACAAACTGGAAGCTGGTTCCACTGGAGAGGAGCTTGATAGCTGAAGGCTCTGGCTCCCATTGTACTCTTAGAGACTCTAGGAACCACAAGTAACCCTGCAGTCTGGGAGCGTAATGCTCTAGTTGGTTTATAAGGTACTATGAGATCTTTAAGATATGCTGGAGCCTGACCATTAATTGCTTTGTAAGTCAGGAGAAGGATTTTGAATTATATTCTGTATTTTACCGGGAGCCAGTGCAGTGCAGCTAATACAGGAGTAATATGATCCCGTTTCCTTGTTCTTGTCAATACACGTGCCGCTGCATTTTGGATCAACTGAAGAGTCTTAAGCGACTTTTTGGGACAACCTGATAACAATGAGTTGCAGTAATCCAGCCTTGAAGTAACAAATGCATGGACTAGTTTTTCTGCATCATTTTGAGACAGGATGTGTCTTATTTTTGCAATGTTACGTACATGAAAGAAGGCAGTCCTTGAGATTTTTTCATCCGCATAACAATGAAAGTTTATAGAGTGGTTACTTATAATATTGCCCAAAGGAAGCATATATAAGGTGAATAGAATCGGTCCAAGTACAGAACCCTGCGGAACTCCAAGACTGACTTTGGCTGTCATGGAGGATTTATCGTTAACAAGTACAAATTGAGATCGCTCAGATAAATAGGACTTGAACCAGCTTAGTGCGGTTCCTTTTATGCCAACACAATGTTCCAGTCTCTGTAGTAGAATGTCATGATCAACAGTGTCGAAAGCAGCACTGAGGTCTAACAAGACAAGAACAGAGACAAGTCCTTTGTCTGATGCCAATAGAAGGTCATTGGTAACTTTCACCAGTGCCGTCTCTGTGCTATGATGAACTCTAAATCCAGATTGAAAAACCTCAAATAAACTATTATTATGTAAAAAGTCACACAACTGTTTTGCGACTGCTTTCTCAAGGATTTTAGCGAGAAAGCGTAGGTTAGATATCGACCTATAGTTGGCTAAAACCTCTGGATCAAGACTTTTTAAGAAGTGGTTTTATTACAGCTACTTTAAAGGATTTTGGTACGTAGCCAGATAATAGAGACAGGTTGATCATATTTAATAACGAGGTGTTAATTAAGGGTAAAACTTCTTTAAACAGTTTAGTTGGAATCGGGTCTAAAAGACAGGTTGATGGCTTAGACGATGAGATTGTTGAAGTTAGTTGGTTAAGGTTGATTGGAGTAAAACAGTCTAGATATATTTCAGGAGTTACAGATGTTTTTAAAATTCCAACAGTTGAAGTTAAGTCATTACCAATTGAGGGCAGGAGGAGATTAATTTTGTCTCTAATAATTATAATTTTATCGTTAAAGAAGCTCATGAAGTCGTCACTACTGAGAGATATAGGAATAGAAGGCTCTGTAGAGCTGTGACTTTCTGTCAGCCTGGCTACAGTGCTGAAAAGAAACCTGGGGATGTTCTTATTTTCTTCTATTAAGGAAGAGTAATAAGCTGCTCTGGCATTACGGAGAGCCTTCTTATACGTTTTAAGATGATCTCACCAGACTAAACGAGATTCTTCCAATTTAGTGGAACGCCATTTACTTTCAAGATTTCTCGACTTTTGTTTTAATTTGCGGATTTGTAAATTAAGCCATGGAGCTTTCTTTTTCTGTTTTATGATCTTCTTCTTTAGAGGAGCGACAGAGTCGAGTGTTATTCGCAGTGAGGCTGCAGCGCTATCACCAAGATAATTAATTTGTGAGGGACTAAAGTTAGCATTGGAGTCCTCCATTATATTGATATTGAGTCCTGGTATTGAATTAAGTGCTGAAGGAATCACTTCCTTAAATGTAATCACAGCACTTTCAATCAGTCTAGTGGTCAGGCTGCGGATACATACTAACAACATGTCTAATGCAATTCTGTTCTGTTGTGTCATCAGGCTAGTTTTCTCTAATTGCTCATGCAATCTAGTGACAGCGTCTCTAGTGTAGTTCACAAATCTCTACTGGTTGTAATAAATGTAATTGATCCAATCTACATTTTTGTTAGCAGTGACTCGAACGAAAATGGATTCAAGCTTTGAATTAATTTGGCACACCTCATGGTACTCTTATGGAGTCTATGTAAATTGAAGAGCTGAAACTTCCACCGGCAACAGAACGTTTAAATGGACTCTCTCCATTAGACAGATCAGTGAGTTCTTCAGGAGTAAATGGCATTATGTAGAAAGGCATTACCAACTGTACTAACGCACTAGTCTGCTGGTAGATTTGGATACAGGGTTTGTGTACCACAGTACTACCATACGTCAGCTCTGGCAAATAACATGAATGATACAGCAAAAACCATCCCTTCTGAGGTAACCTCTATGGTAGAATTACACCATTTCAAATGTTCTACCTCAGTGCCTGTACCACTGGTTTTACTGATGCACTCATAATCGCCCTCATAGGCTCTGAATGGAGGTGGAATGACTTCTTTTCTGGTCACGGAGGCTAATGATGTGCAGCCTTCTGGATTAATAAATGTGTACAATGCGAGCATACACTTGAGACCTGATGGGTCTTTACTCAGATTCAATGGGAATGGCATAGTTGCTCATTTAGGTCTAGCAGTGGCGCATGCAACACAGTTCATCTGATGATTTTGTTCAACAGAGTATCTCACCCAATCCAACCACACATTTCTCTCTTGATATCCTGTCTCCACTGCCATTGTTTATTTAAGACTAGTGATATTCAGATAAGTCACTTTCGTCCTTTTTTTGGTTAAGTCAGCATGCAATTTATAGGGTGTTTTCTCAGGCTCTATTACCTTCAACCAAAAGATGAACAGTGGGTCTTTAAGATTCTTTGATATACCTAAAAAGTACAGGCCAGAATCAGAGATGTCGGGGTTGAAAATCGTGATGACCACAGGGTTACAATTTGTCGGATGACCATTACCAGGCAAAATTCTTAGATCAGGATTAGGATTAGGTGGTTCTCTCACACCGCACTGACATGGGCTTCGTTTTATGATTCTCCATTTTTCAACCAAAGGATGGTCTAGATTAATCCATCTTCCGTTCGAGTGTGCAAACACATCTCCAAAATAACAGGGAGGTGTACATAGATACTTGGCTTTTTTGTCATTTTGGAATTGTTTAGTTGTTAGATTGTCTGGTTCTTTACTTGATTCATGCGGCCAAAACTTCCACCATGCCAAGCAATGCTAACCCAGCTACCACCGAAGTGCTTCACCACAGAGAAATATTCTTTTTAATTTTCTTGTCTATTTCGATTAATGTTAACTGGTTTTATCTGCTTACTTAGACGCACATGCAAGTAATCGTAACAGGTGTAAAGTGGGGGTAATCTAAGGACAATTTGCCCTCTGATGCTTTTTCTGGACTCACAATCTAATTATTCATTAGCGTTTTTGTTCTAACAGGTACAAATCTTGTCTAACTTCTGCCAATAGCTCCTGTTTTACCTTTTACCCGGAGCGCGTGTGAAGTGTGTGCAATCACCTCCCACTGTCACGTCCACCTAGGTTCAGACCACTTTCTTTTGTGGACCTTGAGCCTTACCCAATCACCTGGTCCAACAGGAGTCTCTGGTGGTCCCTCAGGTATCTCTGCTGCTGCTTGCACCTGTGTAGACAAAACTCCAATGATTTTAGTCAGTGCTCTAACATACTCATTTACTTCAATTTGCCATAGATCTAACACAGGCCCATGCCCTCTTTCTCTTGGAGGGCCAGGCATTGCTCTACCGGTTAACAGCTCATGTGGAGACAAATGTGTTTGATTGCTTTGTGAGGATCTCATGGGCATGAGTGTCAAGGGTAAAGCATCCACCCATTTTAACTTGTTACCATAATATGCTTTAGCAATTTTTCTTTTGAGTGTTTGATTTGCACGTTCTACCAAACCCTGTGATGCCGGATGGTAGATTGAACCAAAATTGTGTGTCATGCCAAAATATTTCTCTACTTCTGCAAGCTTATGGCTGGTGAAATGTGTCCCATTATCTGATCTTATGCAGCATGGTACTCCATACCTTGGTATGACTTCCTTCTGTAACCATTTGATTACAGAGTTGGCATCCTCTTTTTTGCAGGGGATGGCTACAATCAAATCAAATCAAATTTATTTGTATAGCCCAATATCACAAATTGTACATTTGTCTCAGTGTGCTTTACAGACTGTACAGGTTACGACACCCTCTGTCCTTAGACCCTCGCATCACACAAGGAAAAACTTCCTAAAAGTTTCACTTGGTGAAACGATCAACCATTACAAGGATATATCTGTATCCTCTTACAACATTGTCTGCTCCCATGTCTGTATAGTCAATACATATCTCCTTAAATGGAGCGTCTGGAACTGGAAACCGATCCATTGGACACCTGTATGTTCGTTTGTCATTAAAATTATTGCAAGTGTCACACTCTGTCACAAAATTTTCCACCATCTCTTTCATGTATGGATGCCACTATTGTACCTCGATATTCCTTGTTGTTCTTAATTTTCCAACATGTATGGGGCCATGGGCTTGTTTTATCAGCATGTGGCATAATTTAGCTGGTGCCACTAGCCTGCCACCATGTGCTCTCCAAATTCCTTCTGCCTGGGTGAACCCATTGCGTTTGTATATATACACCCGCTTGTTTCTGCATTTCTTTAATGCTCTCCAATGTAAGCTCTCCTTCTCTCTCACTGTTTAGACAAATAATTTGCTGTATGTAGCCGCCTGCTACTTTAGCTGCCTTATCTGCTGCGTCATTGCCTTTTGCTACTGCTGTATCTGTTTTCTGATGGCCTTTGCACTTTATTACAGCAACCTGTGATGGCAACAGTACAGCTTTTAGTAGGGCTCTTAGGGCTTCAGCATGTTTAATAGGGGTTTTGGATGAAGTCAAAAACCCTCTTCTGATCCACTGAGGACCGTCAATGTGGACTGCTCCATGTACATAGGCTGAGTCTGTGTATATGTTTACTCTCTTGCCTTCTCCTTGTTTTAATGCTTGTGTTAACGCAACTATTTCTGCTAGCTGCGCAGATGCTGGTTGTGGAATGATGTAAGCTTCCAATGTTATTATCTGTTTCCCATTTTGTTGCACCACAGCATAGGAAGCCACATTTCCTTCTTCTCCTTTATAGCAACAGCCGTCACTATATATGGTTTGCTCTGGATCTTGAAGTGGCTCTGTTTCCAAATGTGGCCTTATCTTGAGGTCTTGTTGTGAGACGAATGCACAGTCATGAGAGTCATGTTTTTTTTTATTTAGTCCTGTTGCCATGTTAATTGTCTCTGCCACATATGTGATGGGTGGTTTAGTCAGCACTTCTTCAATTTGTATTTTCCTGACTGGTGAAAAAGTGAAAGCTCGTGAGTTTAGAAAAGCCACTACTCCATGCATAGTGTTTACTTTGAGTGGATGGCACATCACCGCGTGTGCTGTATTCTTGATTGTGTTGCCAACATACTGTGATGAGTGATTTTCCACATTGTCTCGTCGTCAGATTTCCATACGCGGGCAATGTTGGTGGGGAGCCAGTTCATTGTTCTGGCTTTTTTGACCATGGGACCTAAAGATCTTGCTTCAGCTCCTACTGCCAATACCAGTGTGATATGAGGCACGGCTTCAGTCGACAGTGCATACTATTGTTGCTGTTCTTTCTTGAGAGCACAATAAGCAGTCACACCCTGAGGTCCTATATAAATGTCTTTGACCATCAGTTGCTCTCTCATTCTGTCTTTTTCTTCTTCCCAGGCTTGTTGGTACCCTTCGTCTGGTTGACGTAAGTAGTTGTAGGTGCAATGCAGAGGGTCAAGGGGAGGACCATATGGACCCAAAGTGTTGACATGGGTTTCCATTCCATGTAGGTCTTCTGAACTCCTGGAGCATCTTGTTCATCAGTCAACAGGCGGTTCTAGTACACTGTTGCTGTGATCTCTTCAATTTCTCGATTGGGGCTGGCAGCATTCACCATAATTCTTTGATCATCCTGGTAATGTCCATGCAGGGGTATTTGTCCTGGAAACTGTATGACCAACCCATCACAAGAACACAGAATTCGTGCTCCTGTCTTGACTAGTAGGTCTCTGCCCATTAGGTTTACAAAACATTTTGGGGAATATAGGAAGGGATGTAGCAGGGATTGTTTACCAACTGCAGTAACCAATGGCATGGTATACTTTTGTTCTTCAGATCTTCCCGAGTATCCAACTGTCCGAAGGGCTTTAGAGGAGAGAGGTGATACTTTTCCCTTCAGGGAAGTCAGACAGGATGCTGTAGCCCCTGTGTCCTCCATCAACTCCATCTTTTCTCCTTCTATCGTACAGGTGACCATTGGTTCGTTTTTAGCTGGAATAGCTTCACCTGCAGTTGGATCCTCTGGGCATCGTCATTGGGAGGAAGCCATCCCACTGCTGGGGTGGTTCCCAAGCAGAGAGGGGCATTTGATGGGATGTTTGGTGGGTTGCCACCTCTCCCATAACCTCTTTGTCCTCTCCCTCCTCTTCTATAGTTAGGGAGTCCCCTCCGACGCTGCATGTACTGTGGGGGCCCGTACGCCTGAGTACGTTGTGGACTTGGGCAATCTTTGATCCAATGAGTGGGATCTCCACAAACAAAGCATGCATTAGCCCGGGCTTGTGCTCTCGCTCTGTAGAGATTTCATCCCCCTCTCCACTGTTCTCTTGGTGGGGTAGTAAGGCGGAGCACTAAACTGGGCTGCAGTGTAATAGTTAGGAGCACTGACCTGGCCTGTAGGGTAATAGGGATGAGCACTCATCTGCTGTGCAGTCTGTTGCTGTGATTGCCGTTCTGCTTCTGCTTGGATTTCTACTGCACCTGTGGAACCCATTACTATTTGTCTCTTCTCTCTCTTAATCTTTGAAGCCTCGCTGTCTTTTTCAGCTACTTGCATCCTTAGCAATCCCTTGGTTAGCATATTCACTTCATTGTTGTTTTCCCCTTCTGCTTTCCTGTTCTTAAGGTTGTGGTGTACAAGGTATTCTCTCCATTCCTCATCAGACTTTGTGTCTAGTCCCACCACATCCTCCAGTTGTTCTGGAACTCGAGGAGGTGGGGTAATTGTCTCTCAGGGCAGTCCAGTAGAGATTCCTGTATGCATTGAACGGCAGTTCATCAACCGCCTCATTGCATCCTGTTTTTGCATCAATTTCCCTCGCCTTCAGACTTCACTCCTCAAATCACCCACGCACACTCGGTCTCCCGCAGTATACTTTTCAAATTCAGAAATCCATTTTTGTCCTCCGCCGCTGAGGGGAGGAAGTTTGGACACCAAACTCTCCATGTCCCGATGACTCCATGGTTGGTATATCATGTTCCCTCCTTGAGTTGCCATGAGGGGGGCCTGTAATCCCCTATCTTGATTCTGGCTTCTGGTTCTGCTAGCGATGGAGGCTTGTTCAGCCACTGTCATGCTTCCTTCCAATATGGTGTATGTCTTTTGGCCGTCTCCTTTACCTAAGCTTTCTTTGCTGGGATTCTTTTCCGCATCCCGTGGGAATGCTCCAGCTTGTGATGAGCCCTTCTCAACATTTCCGTTGTGACCTCCACAGTCCTTCGCCATTGCTGATCACATCCCTTGTGTCCCATTACGTCCCACGTATTCATGATAGTTTGTTCTATGCAATAGCTCAGCCATTCCTTGTGATCCCATTTCCCTTCTTCTGTCTTCACTCATTTGTCTTGCAAATCAAATCAAATCAAATTTATTTGTATAGCCCAATATCACAAATTATACATTTGTCTCAGTGTGCTTTACAGACTGTACAGGTTACAACATCCTCTGTCCTTAGACCCTCGCATCGCACAAGGAAAAACTTCCTAAAAGAAACCCCAAAATTAAAGGGGAAAAAATGGAAGAAACCTCAGGGAGAGCAACTGAGGAGGGATCCCTCTCCCAGGACGGACAGACGTGCAATAGATGTCGTGTGTACAGGATAAACAACATAGTACAAATACAACATTTGACAGAAATTATGTTGTGTTGGAAAAAAAAAAGAAATAGAAAGTTTGGATGAATCCAGGAAAATGTCAATAAGGCTTCCCGGTGTCCAGCAGGACCAGGTCAGCAGGCGCTGTCACGATTCATGATCCTGACGTAAACTTTATCAGTGGCAACCTGCCACATGAGAGACAGACACTCCGGGGATGATACCCCGGATGGTGAGTTAGTAACATACATTTACATAAATGCATACAGATAGAGAGGGAGAAGAAGAGAGGGAGAAGAAGAGAGAGGGAGAGAAGGAAGAGAGCAGGGAGGTGTCCCCCGGCAGTCTAAGCCTATAGCAGCATAACTAGGGGCTGATCCAGGGCAAACCTGAGCCAGCCCTAACTATAAGCTTTATCAAAAAGGAAAGTCTTTAGCCTACTCTTAAATGTGGAGAGTGTGTCTGCCTCCCGAACACAAACTGGAAGCTGGTTCCACTGGAGAGGAGCTTGATAGCTGAAGGCTCTGGCTCCCATTGTACTCTTAGAGACTCTAGGAACCACAAGTAACCCTGCAGTCTGGGAGCGTAATGCTCTAGTTGGTTTATAAGGTACTATGAGATCTTTAAGATATGCTGGAGCCTGACCTTTAATTGATTTGTAAGTCAGGAGAAGGATTTTGAATTCTATTCTGTATTTTACCGGGAGCCAGTGCAGAGCAGCTAATACAGGAGTAATATGATCCCATTTCCTTGTTCTAGTCAATACACGTGCCGCTGCATTTTGGATCAACTGAAGAGTCTTAACCGACTTTTTTGGACAACCTGATAACAATGAGTTGCAGTAATCCAGCCTTGAAGTAACAAATGCATGGACTAGTTTTTCTGCATCATTTTGAGACAGGATGTGTCTTATTTTTGCAATGTTACGTAGATGAAAGAAGGCAGTCCTTGAGATTTGTTTTATGTGGGAGTTAAACGACAGATCTTGATCAAAGATGACGCCAAGATTCCTTACAGTGGTGCTGGAGGCCAAGTTAATGCCATCCAGAGCTTCTATGTCATTAGAAAATGCGTTTCGGAGGCGTTTAGTATAATAACTTCAGTTTTGTCTGTGTTTAACATCAAAAAGTTGCTAGACATCCAAGTTTTTATGTCCTTAAGGCATGCTTGAAGTTTAGCCAATTGATTGGTTTCATCTGGTTTAATTGATAGATATAATTGGGTATCATCCGCATAACAATGAAAGTTTATAGAGTGGTTCCTTATAATATTGCCCAAAGGAAGCATATATAAGGTGAATAGAATCGGTCCAAGTACAGAACCCTGCGGAACTCCAAGACTGACTTTGGCTGTCATGGAGGATTTATCGTTAACAAGTACAAATTGAGATCGCTCAGATAAATAGGACTTGAACCAGCTTAGTGCGGTTCCTTTTATGCCAACACAATGTTCCAGTCTCTGTAGTAGAATGTCATGATCAACAGTGTCGAAAGCAGCACTGAGGTCTAACAAGACAAGAACAGAGACGAGTCCTTTGTCTGAAGCCAATAGAAGGTCATTGGTAACTTTCACCAGTGCCGTCTCTGTGCTATGATGAACTCTAAATCCAGATTGAAAAACCTCAAATAAACTATTATTATGTAAAAAGTCACATATCTGTTTTGCGACTGCTTTCTCAAGGATTTTAGCGAGAAAGGGAAGGTTAGATATCGGCCTATAGTTGGCTAAAACCTCTGGATCAAGACCAGGCTTTTTAAGAAGTGGTTTTATTACAGCTACTTTAAAGGATTTTGGTACGTAGCCAGATAATAGAGACAGGTTGATCATATTTAATAACGAAGTGTTAATTAAGGGTAAAACTTCTTTAAACAGTTTAGTTGGAATCGGGTCTAAAAGACAGGTTGATGGTTTAGACGATGAGATTGTTGAAGTTAGTTGGTTAAGGTTGATTGGAGTAAAACAGTCTAGATATATTTCAGGAGTTACAGATGTTTTTAAAATTCCAACAGTTGAAGTTAAGTCATTACCAATTGAGGTCAGGAGGAGATTAATTTTGTCTCTAATAATTATAATTTTATCGTTAAAGAAACTCATAAAGTCGTCACTACTGAGAGATATAGGAACAGAAGGCTCTGTAGAGCTGTGGCTCTCTGTCAGCCTGGCTACAGTGCTGAAAAGAAACCTGGGGTTGTTCTTATTTTCTTCTATTAAGGAAGAGTAATAAGCTGCTCTGGCATTACGGAGAGCCTTCTTATACGTTTTAAGATGATCTAACCAGACTAAACGAGATTCTTCCAATTTAGTGGAACGCCATTTACTTTCAAGATTTCTCGACTTTTGTTTTAGTTTGCGGATTTGTAAATTAAGCCATGGAGCTTTCTTTTTCTGTTTTATGATCTTCTTCTTAAGAGGAGCGACAGAGTCGAGTGTTATTCGCAGTGAGGCTGCAGCGCTATCAACAAGATGATTAATTTGGGAGGGACTAAAGTTAGCATTGGAGTCCTCTGTTATATTGATATTGAGTCCTGGTATTGAATCAAGTGCTGATGGAATCACTTCCTTAAATTTAGTCACAGCACTTTCAGATAAACATCGAGCGTAGGATATTTTGCCTACTGGCTTGTAGTCCAGTAACAGGACTTCAAAAGTTATTAAAAAATGGTCTGATAAAAGAGGATTATGTGGACACACTGATAAACTTTCAATTTCAACACCATATCCCAGAACAAGGTCCAGAGTGTGGTTTAAACAGTGAGTTGGTTCATGTACATTTTGACTGAACCCAATTGAATCTAATATTGAGATAAATGCATTATTAAGGCTGTCACTATCAACATCCACATGAATATTAAAGTCACCTACAATAATTACTTTATCTGTTTTAAGGACTAAATTTGATAAAAATTCTGAGAATTCAGATAGAAATTCAGAGTACGGACCAGGAGGGCGGTACACAGTAACAAATAAAACTGGCTTTATTGTTTTCCATGTTGGGTTTGAGAGCGTAAGAACAAGGCTTTCAAAAGAGTTATATTTTAGTTTAGGCTTAGGATTGATCAAGAGGTTTGAGTCAAATATGGCCCCAACTCCACCTCCTCGGCCAGTACCTCGAGGAATGTGAGTATTAATATGACCAGGTGGAGTAGATTCATTTAGACTGACATATTCTTCATGTCTCAGCCAGGTTTCAGTGAGACAAAATAAATCAATCTTATTATCTGATATTAAATCATTTACCAATCCAGCTTTCGTTGATAAAGATCTGATGTTTAAGAGCCCACATTTAATTTTTTGATTTAGTTGCACTTTTGCAGTGGTGGTGTTTATTTTAATTAGGTTTTCATGTATAACTCCTCTTCTGTTAACCATAGACTTGATTAATTTCAGTGGTCGTGGGGCAGACACAGTCACTATGGGGATTTGAGTGGGTGACTGCCCGGAAAGAAGCACAGAGAAGTGTGTAAGACTACAACTCTTTGTCCTGGTCTTGCTTCTTTGTCCGTGGTCATGCTCTCCAGAGGAGAGGAGTATTGAAGTGGCTGTGCATGATGAAGTGATTGAGCAGGCTGAAAGTGATTTTGCAGGCTGAAAGGACTGGGCAGGCTGAAGTGACTGGGCAGGCTAAAAGGACTGGGTAGGCTCCAAGACGCTGTGGGGAAAGTGGATTGGAACTGGGGTAGAGAGGACATCCCTTTGGACATCATTGTCTGAAAGTTATGTGAGTTGTTTCAGCCCGGATCCCATACGTGCGCTTCTCTCACTTTCCTCGACTTCCAGAACTTCTCCTCTCATCTGGTACACGTGTGCTTGAATGGAAGTGGAATCAAAAGGATTGCCATTGGATGAGTATGCCGGAGGGGCGGCGGCTTGGGACAAATCTGGGTAAAGCTGAGAGATGTGTACCTTCTCTTGTTGCTTGTTGTCTTCTTTTGTCTTTTGTCGCTTCCTTGACCACGCAGATTGTACCCTCCGCAGTTGGTGGTACATATTTAAGATGGAAAAGAAGACTAATGACTCGAGCCTTCCTCTTTTCAGCTTTCTGAAGTGCCCTATATGCGGCGCCGAATCGTCTTTTCCCCGCTTTCTCCCAAGCTGCATCATGTTGAAGATATTCTCCGTTGTCATAGTCAACAACTGCTCTTTGTTGGCTTGCAGTAAGACCTGGCTTGTCATCTTCTGAGTTTAGTCTTCTTGTTTGCCACAGCTGGAGCAGCTCTTCCATCTTCTCTTTAACTTTCCTCCTTTCAGCAGGTTCAGTAGAGGCTTCCAGCCTTTTAAACATTGTTACTTTAAGGTCCGCTGTCTTGACTGGCTTTGGGTCCCCATTGTCCGCCATTGTAATTGATGTACTCAGTATCCCAATAAAGGACAAACCTTATTTATTTTTTAAATCACGAATTTCTAAAAAATGTTTAACTTTAAGAAAGTGGTTTAAATAAAACAAATTTTGATAAAACATAAATGTTTAACCAAAAGATTTATAATTTTTCAGGATTTCCTAAAAATGTTAATCTAAAACAAAATTGTAATAATAAAAATGGTTTAAACAAAAACAAAATTTACTTCAAAAACAACAAAATAAAAATAAATAATAATTTTAATCAAAATAAATGTTCAATTAATCAATGACATAGAGAACAATATAAAATGTCAATCAGAAAATTTAAATACAAATTGCAATAATTTTTTTTATGAATGGTTTAAATGTTAATCAGAAAAAATGTTAATCAAAATTCTTTACAAAAATATAAAAATTGAATTAAAAAGAATATTAATGAAAAGATAAATGTTCCATCAATCAATGTTATAGAGAACAAAATAAAAAAATAATCAAACAAATATTTTTTATCAAACAAAAGAAATAAAAAAATATTTTAATCAAAAAATGTCTTAATTCAAAAATCCATTTAATTTATCCTTGAATATCAATTTGATTTCTAATTGTAATTTACAAACTTCTCTGCTGCGGCACAATTTTTTTATTTAGGTGCACTTCTATTGTCGTCCTACAGGTGGAGGTGTTTCATTTTTGGAAAGCTTTTATCAAATTTTAGCTGTAGTCTCAATTTTGTCCACCAGAGGCATTTAGCTATGATGCGTTGAAGTCTCCCAGAAAGACTACGGAGTCTACAAGAAGGCCGAATACTCCGAACTGCTATTTGGGGCATAGGCACAAACAACAGTCAGAGTTTTCCCCCCCATAACCCGAAGGCGTAGGGAGGCGACCCTCTCGTCCTTTCCCTGCAGGTTGCTAATCTTGAGTTTCCGACCCCCGGCTAACTCGGTAAACTAACAATGGATAAAACTAAAAAAAGTTTAATTCTGCGTGGACAGATACATTTGCTTTTACTGCCAACGATGCTGGTTTACCTGTCTGCTTGATATGTGGCGAGAAATCAGCTAACAACAAAAAATGTAATGTTGAAAGACATTTCAAGAACAGACACACAGCATTTATCGAAAAGTACCAAGCTGGAGATGCGCCGGAAAAAAAGCGATTTCTGAACTTCTGCTGAGAGTGGAGCAGAGCAAATATTCTTTCAAGAAATGGATGAAGACTTCCGGTTGGGCGAACATTTGTTCTCCCACGACTCTACTTTATGAACATTTCATTTATAACCACCGAATTTGAGCTAAAACAGTATTTGTGAACATAATTTGGACTCTAAATTAGTACAGGCCGAGGTGATGTCGAAAACTGCATCGAAAACGGCAACGAATAAGGGAAAAAAGGCCGCAACTGCTGTCTCAGCTGCGAGTACAGTTTCTGGCCCGGACATGGCTGGGCTAGGCTAAGCTAAACCGCGCTAGCGCTGCATTGATGGTGGACTGGGTACGTTACAACCGTTATGTTGGGACACAATTTAATTTTATAAATCTAACGTTACCTAGTCAAGACAGCGCATGAGACATGTTGTTTACATTTATTTTTTGTACAATTATATTTTTATATTACCAGGTTAACATATGCTGTTCATAATTGTTTCTATGCAAGTTGCAACAGGCGTATAACTAACGTTAAACAGCACGTAGTGTGCACCTTTGCAATGTTCTTGTTAACACATGCTGTTCACAATTATCCACACTTATTAAGGAGGTTGTATTAGCATGATGTGGGTACTGAGACACTTTGAAGAAGGAGAGATGATTCAGGTAGGGAAGTCATTGCCAATGTAATTGGCAGGCACGTTTTTGGATGGAGCTGGGGGGTGGGGAGGGAGAGGGGCTGGTGCATGGGAGGAGGTGAGAGAGAGGGGGAGTAGGGGATGGGAGGGAGAGGGCGGGAAAGGGTGGGACATTGATCTTGATGGGGCTATGGGTTTCCATTTGTTGGAGACAGCTATTTCATTTGCATTCTGTTTTGTCATTTTTATGTACACTGTTCTCTCCATTTTTAGTTATGGATGTTCTAGGGCAGACCTGTCACTTTCGATGCTATATGTGGTGTCATGGTTAGTGTAACTGGTACAGAGACTGGTGGTGGACAGGGGGTCAGGATACTATCTCTGAATACTGGTGGGTTGAATGCTCCGGTGAAACGCACAAAGATTATGCCACATCTTAAAAACTTGAATGCAGATATAATGTTTATACAGGAGACACATCTTTGTAACTCTGATCAGCGAAAGCTGAATAGGCCGTGGATTGGACAAATGTTTCATTCGCAATTCAACCTAAAGACAAGGGGAACAGCCATTTTAATTAGGAAAAATGTAAATTTCACCCCTACTAATACAATTTTAGATCCAAATGGACGTTATGTCATAATTTCTGGAACACTCTATCAGAAGCCGGTCATCTTAGTATCTGTGTATGCTCCCAATTGGGATGATCATAATTTTGTGAAATCGCTATTCTCCACCATTCCAGATTTGAATTCCTATCTATTAATATTGGGAGGAGATATGAATTGTGTTATAGACCCAACACTAGACAGATGTAGTTCCAGATCCGTTGCGCCCTCTAAAACGGCACAGACTATCTCTGCTTTTATGGATCACTATGGCTTCGTCGACCTGTGGAGATTTTTACACCCCTCGATTAGGCAATACTCTTTCTTTTCCCATGCACACCGTTCATACTCGCGCATAGATTATTTCATTGTCGATAAAACATTTATTTCGTCGATTGTCTCAGTTCATTACTCACCGATAACTGTATCAGATCATTCATCTGTAATCTTGGACCTTCACTTTGATCATAAGCCTAAGGAATTTAGATTCTGGCGTCTCGACCCTCTTTTACTATCTGATGCAGGCTTTTGTGATGTATTTTGGAATCAATTGCATTCTTCTGTGAGACCAACCAAAATGAAGAGACCTCTGCGTCCCTGCTATGGGAAACCCTTAAAGCTTTTCTTAGGGGTAAGATCATCTCGCATACGTCTCATGTTAATAAAACTCGTAGAGCACGGCAAAGAGAGCTGGAGGAGGCTATCATTAATCTAGATAACCAACTCTTTTCCACTCAATTACCTGATGTATTTAAAGAACGGATGGGGCTCCAAACAGAACTTGACCTTCTCCTAACAAGAGAGGCTGAACGACTCCTTCTACATTCACGAGGGTCTATATATGAACATGGAGATAAGGCTGGCCGTCTCCTGGCCCACCAATTAAAGCCTAGGGTGGCCTCGAATCAAATCACCCAGATTCAGGATGAGTTGGGCTCTCACACTTCCGACCCGGGAGAGATTATTAACATCTTTAAATCGTACTACTCTCGTCTCTACACGTCTGAATCCCCTGATAGCGAAGATCAGCTACTTACATTTGTTGATAAACTAGATATGCCCAAGATTTCGACTAATGACCAACAGATACTAGATGCCCCCCTGCAGCTCGCTGAGATTAAAGAGACAATACAGTCCATGAATAGTGGCAAATCACCGGGTCCTAGAATTTTACAAAAAATTCTCAAATCAACTGGCCCCATTACTATTAGATATATTTAATTCGTCGTACAACCTAGGCTCACTGCCACCCACCCTTATGCAAGCCTCTATCTCGCTGATCTTTAAGAAGGGCAAGGACCCATTGAACTGTGCATCATATCGCCCAACCTCCGTTGTCGTTGCCTTTTAGAATATCCAACTCAGGGTTTAGATATCTAGGCATTGCACTCTTTTAGTGCGTTACGAGAACAAAATCTTACTGTCCTGACGGCAACAGTCAAATCTGACCTACAAAGGTGGAGTCACCTGTCACTCTCTCTAGCAGGAAGAGTTCAGACGATAAAAATGAACATACTGCCCAGATACCTATACATCTTCCAATGTCTACCTATTTTTTTGCCTAAATCTTTTTTCACTGCTATTGATAATATTATTTCCTCATTTATTTGGGCTGGTAAACATGCTAGAGCTAGTAGACCATTACTTTAGAGGGACAGGTCCCTAGGTGGGCTTGGTTTACCTAACTTTATGGGCTACTACTGGGCCACAAACACACATAAGATCATGCTCTGGTTCACTTCGCCCCAGAGTGACTGGTGTCTTGTGGAGGCCAACTCATGTAGATCTATGTCACTTCAAGCCCTCGCGTGTAGCACTCTGCCCCTTTCCCCCTCACAGTTCACATCTAACCCCGTTGTAATTAACACTCTAAAGATCTGGGCACAAGTTAGACGTCACTTTGGTTGGCTCACTCTTCCTCAAGCAACTCCTGTCTGTAATAACCATCTATTTTTACCAGCCACAATTGACCTCCGATTCTCTTACTTGGAGAGGGAAGACCTCCACTGCATAGGGGAGTTATACATTGATGGCCTGTTTGCCGGTTTTGACCAACTACGGGTTGCCTTTCATTTAAAAGGATCTGATTTTTTCAGATTCTTTCAACTAAGGGATTTTGTTAAGACCCACTCTCCACAATTCCCCCAAACTCTGCCTCCCAGTGGAGTGGACCTGGTACTTAAAGCAAGAACTTTATCTTGGCGCCATGTTTCTTATTTTTATGATCTTTTTTCTCCGGTGAATGAATCTGCCATTAATAAGATTAGAACTAATTGGGAAAAGGAACTACAGATCACCCTCTCTGATGACTTTTGGAGGGAGGCCCTGAGAGCCGTCAACTCATCCTCCAGTTGCGCTAGACTTAGCCTAATACAGTTTAAAGTTCTCCATAGACTACATTATAGCAAGGCTAAGCTCTCCAGGATTTATCCAGATAGATTGGATGACAGGTGTGATAGATGCTCCCAGGCCCCCTGCAACCTGACTCACATGTTCTGGTTGTGCCCTAAATTATCTACCTTCTGGCAATCTTTCTTAGAATGTATTTCTGAAATTGTAGGTCTAAAAATCTCTCCATCCCCTCATGTAGCTATTTTTGGTAGGCCCCCAGATGGAATCAACTTGACAAACATCCAAACCAATGTGATTGCCTTTACCTCCTTGATTGCTCGTAGGAAAATCCTTCTCTTGTGGAAATCTCCTTTACCACCCTCTTTTAAAATGTGGCTGAGCAATACTATGTCTCTCCTAAAGTTGGAGAAAATTAAGTTTACTCTCCGGGGTTCTTCAGATAAGTTTTATGCTCATTGGAGACCACTGATCAGTTATGTAGAACG